>NW_028168856.1:0-150000 GCF_964035555.1 Netta rufina | reverse complement strand
GCCATGGTTACCATGGCAACAGAACCCCATGGTTGCCATGGCAACTAAACGCCATGGTTCCCATGGCAACACAACGCCGTGGTTGCCATGGCAACCCAACCCCATGGTTACCATGGCAACACAACCGCATGGTTACCATGGGAACGCTACCCATGGTTACCATGGCAACACAACCGCATGGTTACCATGGCAACACTACCCCATGGTTTCCATTCCAAAAGAACCGCCTGATAACCATTGCAACCCAACCCCATAGTTACCATGGCAACACAACCCCATGGTTGCCATGGCAACACTACCCCATGGTTACCATGGCAACAGAACCCCATAGTTCCCATGGAAACTAAACGCCATGGTTACCATGGCAACACAACCCCATGGTTGCCATGGCAACAGTATCCCATAGTTGCCATGGCAACTAAACTCCATGGTTACCATGGCAGCACAACCCCATGGATCTCATGGCAACACAACCCCGTGGTTTCCATGGCAACCAAACCCCATCGTTACCATGGCAACACAACCCCATGGTTGCCATGGCAACCCAACCCCATGGTTACCATGGCAACACTACCCCATGGTTACCATGGCAACACAACTGCATGGTTACCATGGCAACACTACCCCATGGTTGCCATTCCAAAAGAACCGCCTGATAACCATTGCAACCCAACCCCATACTTACCATGGCAACACAACCCCATGGTTGCCATGGCAACACTACCCCATGGTTACCATGGCAACAGAACCCCATGGTTACCATAGCAACCAAACCGCGTAGTTGGCATGGCAACCCAACCCCATCGTTACCATGGCAACACAACCCCATGGTTGCCATGGCAACACTAACCCATGGTTACCATGGCAACAGAACCCCATAGTTGCCATGGAAAATAAACGCCATGGTTACCATGGCAACACAACCACATGGTTCCCATGGCAACCCAACCTCATGGTTACCATGGCAACAGTACCCCATGGTTACCATGGCAACACAACTGCATGGTTACCTTGGCAACACTACCCCATGGTTGCCATTCCAAAAGAACCGCCTGATAACCATTGCAACCCAACCCCATTCTTACCATGGCAACACAACCCCATGGTTGCCATGGCAACACTACCCCATGGTTACCATGGCAACAGAACCCCATGGTTACCATGGCAACACAACCCCATGGTTACCATGGCAACAGAACGCCATGGTTACCATAGCAACCAAACCCCGTGGTTGCCATAGCAACCCAACCCCATGGTTACCATGGCAACACAACCGCATGGTTACCATTGCAACACAACCCCATGGTTGCCATGGCAACACTACCCCATGGTTCCCATGGCAACACAACCGCATGGTTACCACGGCATCTCAACCACATGGTTGCAATGGCAACTAAACACCATAGTTGCCATAGCAACCCAACCACATAGTTACCATGGCAACACAACCCCATGGTTGCCATGGCAACCGAACCCCATCGTTACCATGGCAACAAAACCCCATGTTTGCCATGGCAACTAAACTCCATGGTTTCCATGGCAACCCAACCCCATCGTTACCATGGCAACACAACCCCACGGTTGCCATGGCAACCCAACACCACGGTTACCATGGCAACACAGCCGCATGGTTAAAATGGAAACGCTACCCCATGGTTACCAAGGCAACACAACCGCATGGTTGCCATGGCAACACAACCGCCTGATAACCATTGCAACCCAACCGCATAGTTACCATGGCAACACAACCCCATGGTTGCCATGGCAACACTACCCCATGGTTACCATGGCAACAGAACCCCATAGTTGCCATGGCAACTGAACCCCATCGTTACCATGGCAACACAACCCCATGGTTACCATGGCAACAGAACGCCATGGTTCCCATAGCAACCAAACCCCGTGGTTGCCATGGCAACCCAACCCCATGGTTACCATGGCAACCCAACCCCATGGTTACCATGGCAACACAACCGCCTGATAAACATTGCAACCCAACCCCATAGTTACCATGGCAACACAACCTCATGGTTGTCATGGCAACACTACCCCATGGTTACCATGGCAACAGAACCCCATGCTAACCATAGCAACCAAACCCCACGGTTACCATGGCAACACAACCCCACGGTTGCCATGGCAACCCAACACCACGGTTACCATGGCAACACAGCCGCATGGTTACAATGGAAACGCTACCCCATGGTTACCAAGGCAACACAACCGCATGGTTGCCATGGCAACACAACCGCCTGATAACCATTGCAACCCAACCGCATAGTTACCATGGCAACTCAACCCCATCGTTACCATGGCAACACAACCCCATGGTTACCATGGCAACAGAACCCCATGGTTACCATAGCAACCAAACCCCGTGGTTGCCATGGCAACACAACCCCATGGTTGCCATGGCAACAGTATCCCATAGTTGCCATGGCAACTAAACTCCATGGTTACCATGGCAGCACAACCCCATGGATCTCATGGCAACACAACCCCGTGGTTTCCATGGCAACCAAACCCCATCGTTACCATGGCAACACAACCCCATGGTTGCCATGGCAACCCAACCCCATGGTTACCATGGCAACACTACCCCATGGTTACCATGGCAACAAAACTGCATGGTTACCATGGCAACACTACCCCATGGTTGCCATGGCAACACTACCCCATGGTTACCATGGCAACAGAACCCCATGGTTACCATAGCAACCAAACCGCGTAGTTGGCATGGCAACCCAACCCCATCGTTACCATGGCAACACAACCCCATGGTTGCCATGGCAACACTACCCCATGGTTACCATGGCAACAGAACCCCATAGTTGCCATGGAAAATAAACGCCATGGTTACCATGGCAACACAACCCCATGGTTGCCATGGCAACCCAACCTCATGGTTACCATGGCAACAGTACCCCATGGTTACCATGGCAACACAACTGCATGGTTACCTTGGCAACACTACCCCATGGTTGCCATTCCAAAAGAACCGCCTGATAACCATTGCAACCCAACCCCATTCTTACCATGGCAACACAACCCCATGGTTGCCATGGCAACACTACCCCATGGTTACCATGGCAACAGAACCCCATGGTTACCATGGCAACACAACCCCATGGTTACCATGGCAACAGAACGCCATGGTTACCATAGCAACCAAACCCCGTGGTTGCCATGGCAACCCAACCCCATGGTTACCATGGCAACACAACCGCATGGTTACCATTGCAACACAACCCCATGGTTGCCATGGCAACACTACCCCATGGTTCCCATGGCAACACAACCGCATGGTTACCACGGCATCTCAACCACATGGTTGCAATGGCAACTAAACACCATAGTTGCCATAGCAACCCAACGACATAGTTACCATGGCAACACAACCCCATGGTTGCCATGGCAACCGAACCCCATCGTTACCATGGCAACAAAACCCCATGTTTGACATGGCAACTATACTCCATGGTTTCCATGGCAACCCAACCCCATCGTTACCATGGCAACACAACCCCACGGTTGCCATGGCAACCCAACACCACGGTTACCATGGCAACACAGCCGCATGGTTAAAATGGAAACGCTACCCCATGGTTACCAAGGCAACACAACCGCATGGTTGCCATGGCAACACAACCGCCTGATAACCATTGCAACCCAACCGCATAGTTACCATGGCAACACAACCCCATGGTTGCCATGGCAACACTACCCCATGGTTACCATGGCAACAGAACCCCATAGTTGCCATGGCAACTGAACCCCATCGTTACCATGGCAACACAACCCCATGGTTACCATGGCAACAGAACGCCATGGTTCCCATAGCAACCAAACCCCGTGGTTGCCATGGCAACCCAACCCCATGGTTACCATGGCAACCCAACCCCATGGTTACCATGGCAACACAACCGCCTGATAAACATTGCAACCCAACCCCATAGTTACCATGGCAACACAACCCCATGGTTGCCATGGCAACACTACCCCATGGTTACCATGGCAACAGAACTTCATAGTTGCTATGGCAACACTACCCCATGGTTACCATGGCAACACAACCCCATGGTTACCATGGCAACAGAACGCCATGGTTACCATAGCAACCAAACCCCGTGGTTGCCATGGCAACACAACCGCATGGTTACCACAACAACACAACCGCATGGTTACCATGGCAACGCAACTGCATGGTTACCACGGCATCTCAACCCCATGGTTGCCATGGCAACTAAACCCCATACTTTCCATAGCAACCCAACCCCATAGTTACAATGGCAACACAACCCCATGGTTCCCATGGCAACACAACCCCGTGGTTGCCATGGCAACCCAAACCCATCGTTACCATGGCAAATAAACGCCATGGTTACCATGGCAACACAACCCCATGGTTCCCATGGCAACACAACCCCGTGGTTGCCATGGCAACCCAACCCCATCGTTACCACGGCAACACAACCCCATGGTTGCCATGGCAACACGACCCCATGGTTACCATGGCAACACAACCCCATGGTTGCCATGGCAACACTACCCCATGGTTACCATGGCAACAGAACCCCATAGTTGCTATGGCAACTAAACGCCATGGTTACCATGGCAACACAACCCCATGGTTGCCATGGCAACACAACCCCATGGTTACGATGGCAACAGAACCCCATGCTAACCATAGCAACCAAACCCCATGGTTACCATGGCAACACAACCGCACGGTTACCATGGCAACACTACCCCATGGTTACCATGGCAACTAAACCCCATAGTTTCCATAGTAACCAAACCCCATAGTTACCATGGCAACACAACCCCATGGTTGGATGGAAACACTACCCCATGGTTACCATAGCAACAGAACCCCATAGTTACTATGGCAAATAAATGCCATGGTTCCCATGGCAACACAACGCCGTGGTTGCCATGGCAACCCAACCCCATAGTTACCATGGCAACACAACCGCATGGTTACCATGGCAACGCTACCCCATGGTTACCATGGCAACACAAACGCATGGTTACCATGGCAACACAACCCCATGGTTCCCATGGCAACACAACCCCGTGGTTGCCATGGCAACCCAAACCCATCGTTACCATGGTAAATAAACGCCATGGTTACCATGGCAACACAACCCCATGGTTCCCATGGCAACACAACCCCGTGGTTGCCATGGCAAGCCAACCCCATCGTTACCACGGCAACACAACCCCATGGTTGCCATGGCAACACTACCCCATGGTTACCATGGCAACACAACCCCATGGTTGCCATGGCAACACTACCCCATGGTTACCATGGCAACAGAACCCCATAGTTGCCATGGCAACTAAACGCCATGGTTACCATGGCAACACAACCCCATGGTTGCCATGGAAACACAACCCCATTGTTACGATGGCAACAGAACCCCATGTAAACCATAGCAACCAAACCCCATGGTTACCATGGCAAAACAACCGCATGGTTGCCATGGCAACACTACCCCATGGTTACCATGGCACCAGAACCCCATAGTTGCCATGGCAACGCTACCCCATGGTTACCATGGCAACCCAACCCCATGGTTACCATGGCAACAGAACGCCATGGTTACCATAACAACCACACCCCGTGGTTGCCATGGCAACCCAACGCCATGGTTACCATGGCAACACAACGGCATGGTTACCACAACAACACAACCGCATGGTTACCACGGCAACCCAACTGCATGGTTACCACGGCATCTCGACCCCATGGTTGCCATGGCAACTAAACCCTATAGTTGCCATAGCAACCCAACCCCATAGTTACCATGGCAACACAACCCCATGGTTCCCATGGCAACACAACCCCGTGGTTGCCATGGCAACCCAACCCCATCGTTACCATGGCAACACAACCCCATGGTTGCCATGGCAACACTACCCCATGGTTACCATGGAAACAGTATCCCATAGTTGCCATGGCAACTAAGCGCCATGGTTACCATGGCAACAGAACCCCATGGTTGCCATGGCAACCCAACCCCATCGTTACCATGGCAACACTACACCATGGTTCCCATGGCAACACAACCCCGTGGTTGCCATGGCAACAGAACCCCCTAGTTGCCATGGCAACTAAACCCCATAGTTGCCATAGCAACCCAACCCCATAGTTACCATGGCAACACAACCCCATGGTTCCCATGGCAACACAACCCCGTGGTTGCCATGGCAACCCAACCCCATCGTTACCACGGCAACACAACCCCATGGTTGCCATGGCAACCCTACCCCATGGTTACCATGGCAACACAACCCCATGGTTGCCATGGCAACACTACCCCATGGTTACCATGGCAACAGAACCCCCTAGTTGCCATGGCAACTAAACGCCATGGTTACCATGGCAACACAACCCCATGATTGCCGTGGCAACACAATTCCATGGTTATGATGGCAACAGAACCCCATGCTAACCATAGCAACCAAACCCCATGGTTACCATGGCAACACAAGCGCATGGTTACCATGGCAACACTACCCCATGGTTGCCATGGCAACTAAACCCCATAGTTTCCATAGTAACCCAACCCCATAGTTACCATGGCAACACAACCCCATGGTTGCCATGGCAACACTACCCCATGGTTACCATAGCAACAGAACCCCATAGTTGCTATGGCAACTAAACGCCATGGTTCCCATGGCAACACAACGCCGTGGTTGCCATGGCAACCCAACCCCATGGTTACCATGGCAACACAACCGCATGGTTACCATGGCAACGCTACACCATGGTTACCATGGCAACACAACCGCATGGTTACCATGGCAACGCTGCCCCATGGTTACGATGGCAACCAAACCCCATGGTTACCATGGCAACAGAACGCCATGGTTACCATAGCAACCAAACACCGTGGTTGCCATGGCAACCCAACCCCATGGTTACCATGGCAACACAACCGCATGGTTACCATGGCAACACTACCCCATGATTGCCATTCCAAAAGAACCGCCTGATAACCATTGCAACCCAACCCCATACTTACCATGGCAACACAACCCCATGGTTGCCATGGCAACACTACCCCATGGTTACCATGGCAACAGAACCCCATGCTAACCATAGCAACCAAACCCCACGGTTACCATGGCAACACAACCCCACGGTTGCCATGGCAACCCAACACCACGGTTACCATGGCAACACAGCCGCATGGTTACAATGGAAACGCTACCCCATGGTTACCAAGGCAACACAACCGCATGGTTGCCATGGCAACACAACCGCCTGATAACCATTGCAACCCAACCGCATAGTTACCATGGCAACACAACCCCATGGTTGCCATGGCAACACTACCCCATGGTTACCATGGCAACAGAACCCCATAGTTGCCATGGCAACTCAACCCCATCGTTACCATGGCAACACAACCCCATGGTTACCATGGCAACAGAACGCCATGGTTACCATAGCAACCAAACCCCGTGGTTGCCATGGCAACCCAACCCCATGGTTACTATGGCAACCCAACCCCATGGTTACCATGGCAACACAACCGCCTGATAAACATTGCAACCCAACCCCATAGTTACCATGGCAACACAACCCCATGGTTGCCATGGCAACACTACCCCATGGTTACCATGGCAACAGAACTTCATAGTTGCCATGGCAACACTACCCCATGGTTACCATGGCAACACAACCCCATGGTTACCATGGCAACAGAACGCCATGGTTACCATAGCAACCACACCCCGTGGTTGCCATGGCAACCCAACGCCATGGTTACCATGGCAACACAACGGCATGGTTACCACAACAACACAACCGCATGGTTACCACGGCAACCCAACTGCATGGTTACCACGGCATCTCGACCCCATGGTTGCCATGGCAACTAAACCCCATAGTTGCCATAGCAACCCAACCCCATAGTTACCATGGCAACACAACCCCATGGTTCCCATGGCAACACAACCCCGTGGTTGCCATGGCAACCCAACCCCATCGATACCATGGCAACACAACCCCATGGTTGCCATGGCAACACTACCCCATGGTTACCATGGAAACAGTATCCCATAGTTGCCATGGCAACTAAGCGCCATGGTTACCATGGCAACAGAACCCCATGGTTGCCATGGCAACCCAACCCCATCGTTACCATGGCAACACTACACCATGGTTCCCATGGCAACACAACCCCGTGGTTGCCATGGCAACAGAACCCCCTAGTTGCCATGGCAACTAAACCCCATAGTTGCCATAGCAACCCAACCCCATAGTTACCATGGCAACACAACCCCATGGTTCCCATGGCAACACAACCCCGTGGTTGCCATGGCAAGCCAACCCCATCGTTACCACGGCAACACAACCCCATGGTTGCCATGGCAACCCTACCCCATGGTTACCATGGCAACACAACCCCATGGTTGCCATGGCAACACTACCCCATGGTTACCATGGCAACAGAACCCCCTAGTTGCCATGGCAACTAAACGCCATGGTTACCATGGCAACACAACCCCATGATTGCCGTGGCAACACAATTCCATGGTTATGATGGCAACAGAACCCCATGCTAACCATAGCAACCAAACCCCATGGTTACCATGGCAACACAAGCGCATGGTTACCATGGCAACACTACCCCATGGTTGCCATGGCAACTAAACCCCATAGTTTCCATAGTAACCCAACCCCATAGTTACCATGGCAACACAACCCCATGGTTGCCATGGCAACACTACCCCATGGTTACCATAGCAACAGAACCCCATAGTTGCTATGGCAACTAAACGCCATGGTTCCCATGGCAACACAACGCCGTGGTTGCCATGGCAACCCAACCCCATGGTTACCATGGCAACACAACCGCATGGTTACCATGGCAACGCTACACCATGGTTACCATGGCAACACAACCGCATGGTTACCATGGCAACGCTGCCCCATGGTTACGATGGCAACCAAACCCCATGGTTACCATGGCAACAGAACGCCATGGTTACCATAGCAACCAAACACCGTGGTTGCCATGGCAACCCAACCCCATGGTTACCATGGCAACACAACCGCATGGTTACCATGGCAACACTACCCCATGATTGCCATTCCAAAAGAACCGCCTGATAACCATTGCAACCCAACCCCATACTTACCATGGCAACACAACCCCATGGTTGCCATGGCAACACTACCCCATGGTTACCATGGCAACAGAACCCCATGCTAACCATAGCAACCAAACCCCACGGTTACCATGGCAACACAACCCCACGGTTGCCATGGCAACCCAACACCACGGTTACCATGGCAACACAGCCGCATGGTTACAATGGAAACGCTACCCCATGGTTACCAAGGCAACACAACCGCATGGTTGCCATGGCAACACAACCGCCTGATAACCATTGCAACCCAACCGCATAGTTACCATGGCAACACAACCCCATGGTTGCCATGGCAACACTACCCCATGGTTACCATGGCAACAGAACCCCATAGTTGCCATGGCAACTCAACCCCATCGTTACCATGGCAACACAACCCCATGGTTACCATGGCAACAGAACCCCATGGTTACCATAGCAACCAAACCCCTTGGTTGCCATGGCAACCCAACCCCATGGTTACCATGGCAACCCAACCCCATGGTTACCATGGCAACACAACCGCCTGATAAACATTGCAACCCAACCCCATAGTTACCATGGCAACACAACCCCATGGTTGCCATGGCAACACTACCCCATGGTTACCATGGCAACAGAACTTCATAGTTGCCATGGCAACACTACCCCATGGTTACCATGGCAACACAACCCCATGGTTACCATGGCAACAGAACGCCATGGTTACCATAGCAACTAAACCCCGTGGTTGCCATGGCAACACAACCGCATGGTTACCACAACAACACAACCGCATGCTTACCATGGCAACGGAACTGCATGGTTACCACGGCATCTCAACCCCATGGTTGCCATGGCAACTAAACCCCATACTTTCCATAGCAACCCAACCCCATAGTTACAATGGCAACACAACCCCATGGTTCCCATGGCAACACAACCCCGTGGTTGCCATGGCAACCCAAACCCATCGTTACCATGGCAAATAAACGCCATGGTTACCATGGCAACACAACCCCATGGTTCCCATGGCAACACAACCCCGTGGTTGCCATGGCAACCCAACCCCATCGTTACCACGGCAACACAACCCCATGGTTACCATGGCAACACTACCCCATGGTTACCATGGCAACACAACCCCATGGTTGCCATGGCAACACTACCCCATGGTTACCATGGCAACAGAACCCCATAGTTGCTATGGCAACTAAACGCCATGGTTACCATGGCAACACAACCCCATGGTTGCCGTGGCAACACAACCCCATGGTAACGATGGCAACAGAACCCCATGCTAACCATAGCAACCAAACCCCATGGTTACCATGGCAACACAACCGCATGGTTACCATGGCAACACTACCCCATGGTTACCATGGCAACTAAACCCCATAGTTTCCATAGTAACCAAACCCCATAGTTACCATGGCAACACAACCCCATGGTTGGATGGAAACACTACCCCATGGTTACCATAGCAACAGAACCCCATAGTTACTATGGCAACTAAACGCCATGGTTCCCATGGCAACACAACGCCGTGGTTGCCATGGCAACCCAACCCCATAGTTACCATGGCAACACAACCGCATGGTTACCATGGCAACGCTACCCCATGGTTACCATGGCTACACAAACGCATGGTTACCATGGCAACACAACCCCATGGTTCCCATGGCAACACAACCCCGTGGTTGCCATGGCAACACAAACCCATCGTTACCATGGTAAATAAACGCCATGGTTACCATGGCAACACAACCCCATGGTTCCCATGGCAACACAACCCCGTGGTTGCCATGGCAAGCCAACCCCATCGTTACCACGGCAACACAACCCCATGGTTGCCATGGCAACACTACCCCATGGTTACCATGGCAACACAACCCCATGGTTGCCATGGCAACACTACCCCCTGGTTACCATTGCAACAGAACCCCATAGTTGCCATGGCAACTAAACGCCATGGTTACCATGGCAACACAACCCCATGGTTCCCATGGCAACACAACCCCGTGGTTGCCATGGCAACCCAACCCCATCGTTACCACGGCAACACAACCCCATGGTTGCCATGGCAACACTACCCCATGGTTACCATGGCAACACAACCCCATGGTTGCCATGGCAACACTACCCCATGGTTACCATGGCAACAGAACCCCATAGTTGCTATGGCAACTAAACGCCATGGTTACCATGGCAACACAACCCCATGGTTGCCATGGCAACACAACCCCATGGTTACGATGGCAACAGAACCCCATGCTAACCATAGCAACCAAACCCCATGGATACCATGGCAACACAACCGCATGGTTACCATGGCAACACTACCCCGTGGTTACCATGGCAACTAAACCCCATTGTTTCCATAGTAACCAAACCCCATAGTTACCATGGCAACACAACCCCATGGTTGGATGGCAACACTACCCCATGGTTACCATAGCAACAGAACCCCATAGTTACTATGGCAACTAAACGCCATGGTTCCCATGGCAACACAACGCCGTGGTTGCCATGGCAACCCAACCCCATAGTTACCATGGCAACACAACCGCATGGTTACCATGGCAACGCTACCCCATGGTTACCATGGCAACACAAACGCATGGTTACCATGGCAACACAACCCCATGGTTCCCATGGCAACACAACCCCGTGGTTGCCATGGCAACCCAAACCCATCGTTACCATGGTAAATAAACGCCATGGTTGCCATGGCAACACAACCCCATGGTTCCCATGGCAACACAACCCCGTGGTTGCCATGGCAAGCCAACCCCATCGTTACCACGGCAACACAACCCCATGGTTGCCATGGCAACACTACCCCATGGTTACCATGACAACACAACCCCATGGTTGCCATGGCAACACTACCCCATGGTTACCATGGCAACAGAACCCCATAGTTGCCATGGCAACTAAACGCCATGGTTACCATGGCAACACAACCCCATGGTTGCCATGGAAACACAACCCCATTGTTACGATGGCAACAGAACCCCATGTAAACCACAGCAACCAAACCCCATGGTTACCATGGCAAAACAACCGCATGGTTACCATGGCAACACTACCCCATGGTTACCATGGCAACTAAACCCCATAGTTTCCATAGTAACCAAACCCCATAGTTACCATGGCAACACAACCCCATGGTTGCCATGGCAACACTACCCCTTGGTTACCATAGCAACAGAACCCCATAGTTACTATGGCAACTAAACGCCATGGTTCCCATGGCAACACAACGCCGTGGTTGCCATGGCAACACTACCCCATGGTTACCATGGCAACACAACCGCATGGTTACCATGGCAACGCTACCCCATGGTTACCATGGCAACACAATCGCATGGTTACCATGGCAACACTACCCCATGGTTGCCATTCCAAAAGAACGGCCTGATAATCATTGCAACCCAACCCCATACTTACCATGGCAACACAACCCCATGGTTGCCATGGCAACACTACCCCATGGTTACCATGGCAGCAAAACCTCATGGTTACCATGGCAACCCAACCGCATGGTTACCATGGCAACAGAACGCCATGGTTACCATGGCAACACAACCCCATGGTTGCCATGGAAACCCAACCCCATGGTTACCATGGCAACAGAACCCCATAGTTGCCATGGCAACTAAACCCCATAGTTGCCATAGCAACCCAACCCCATAGTTACCATGGCAACACAACCCCGTCGTTGCCATGGCAACCCAACCCCATCGTTATCATGGCAACACAACCCCATGTTTGCCATGGCAACACTACCCCATGGTTACCATGGCAACTGTATCCCATAGTTGCCATGGCAACACTACCCCATGGTTACCATGGCAACAGAACCCCATAGTTGCCATGGCAACTAAACCCCATAGTTGCCATAGCAACCCAACCCCATAGTTACCATGGCAACACAACCCCATGGTTCCCATGGCAACACAACCCCGTGGTTGCCATGGCAACCCATCCCCATCGTTACAACGGCAACACAACCCCATGGTTGCCATGGCAACCCTACCCCATGGTTACCATGGCAACACAACCCCATGGTTGCCATGGCAACACTACCCCATGGTTACCATGGCAACAGAACCCCCTAGTTGCCATGGCAACTAAACGCCATGGTTACCATGGCAACACAACCCCATGGTTGCCGTGGCAACACAATTCCATGGTTACGATGGCAACAGAACCCCATGCTAACCATAGCAACCAAACCCCATGGTTACCATGGCAACACAACCGCATGGTTACCATGGCAACACTAACCCATGGTTGCCATGGCAACTAAACCCCATAGTTTCCATAGTAACCCAACCCCATAGTTACCATGGCAACACAACCCCATGGTTGCCATGGCAACACTACCCCATGGTTACCATAGCAACAGAACCCCATAGTTGCTATGGCAACTAAACGCCATGGTTCCCATGGAAACACAACGCCGTGGTTGCCATGGCAACACAACCCCGTGGTTTCCATGGCAACCAAACCCCATCGTTACCATGGCAACACAACAGCATGGTTACCATGGCAACGCTGCCCCATGGTTACGATGGCAACCAAACCCCATGGTTACCATGGCAACAGAACGCCATGGTTACCATAGCAACCAAACACCGTGGTTGCCATGGCAACCCAACCCCATGGTTACCATGGCAACACAACCGCATGTTTACCATGGCAACACTACCCCATGGTTACCATGGCAACAGAACCCTATGCTAACCATAGCAACCAAACCCCACGGTTACCATGGCAACACAACCCCATGGTTGCCATTCCAAAAGAACCGCCTGATAACCATTGCAACCCAACCCCATACTTACCATGGCAACACACCCCATGGTTGCCATGGCAACACTACCCCATGGTTACCATGGCAACAGAACCCCATGCTAACCATAGCAACCAAACCCCACGGTTACCATGGCAACACAACCCCATGGTTGCCATTCCAAAAGAACCGCCTGATAACCATTGCAACCCAACCCCATAGTTACCATGGCAACACAACCCCATGGTTGCCATGGGAACACTACCCCATGGTTACCATGGCAACAGAACCCCATAGTTGCCATGGCAACACTACCCCATGGTTACCATGGCAACACAACCCCATGGTTACCATGGCAACAGAACGCCATGGTTACCATAACAACCAAACCCCGTGGTTGCCATGGCAACCCAACCCCATGGTTACCATGGAAACACAACCGCATGGTTACCACAACAACACAACCGCATGGTTACCACGGCAACCCAAGTGCATGGTTATCACGGCATCTCAACCCCATGGTTGCCATGGCAACTAAACCCCATAGTTACCATGGCAACCCAACCCCATCGTTACCATGGCAACACAACCCCATGGTTGCCATGGGAACTAAACGCCATGGTTACCATGCCAACAGAACCCCATAGTTGCCATGGCAAATAAACGCAATGGTTCCCATGGCAACACAACGCCGTGGTTGCCATGGCAACCCAACCCCATGGTTACCATGGCAACACAACCGCATGGTTACCATGGCAACGCTACCCCATGGTTACCATGGCAACACAACCGCATTGTTACCATGGCAACACTACCCCATGGTTGCCATTCCAAAAGAACCGCCTGATAACCATTGCAACCCAACCCCATACTTACCATGGCAACACAACCCCATGATTGCCATGGTAACACTACCCCATGGTTACCATGGCAACAGAACACCATGGTTACCATGGCAACACAACCGCATGGCTACCATGGCAACAGAACGCCATGGTTACCATAGCAACCAAACCCCGTGGTTGCCATGGCAACCCAACCCCATGGTTACCATGGCAACACAACCGCATGGTTACCATGGCAACACTACCCCATGATTTCCATTCCAAAAGAACCGCCTGATAACCATTGCAACCCAACCCCATAGTTACCATGGCAACACTACCCCACGGTTACCATGGCAACAGTATCCCATAGTTGCCATGGCAACTAAACTCCATGGTTACCATGGGATCACAACCCCATGGTTCTCATGGCAACACAACCCCGTGGTTTCCATGGCAACCAAACCCCATCGTTACCATGGCAACACAACCCCATGGTTGCCATGGCAACCAAACCCCATGGTTACCATGGCAACACAACCGCATGGTTACAATGGAAACGCTACCCCATGGTTACCATGGCAGCACAACCGCATGGTTACCACGGCAACACTACCCCATGGTTGCCATTCCAAAAGAACCGCCTGATAACCATTGCACCCCAACCCCATAGTTACCATGGCAACACAACCCCATGGTTGCCATGGCAACACTACCCCATGGTTACCATGGAAACAGAACCCCATAGTTCCCATGGCAACTAAACGCCATGGTTACCATGGCAACACAACACCATGGTTGCCATGGCAACCCAACCCCATGGTTACCATAGCAACCAAACCGCGTGGTTGCCATGGCAACACAACCCCATGGTTGCCATGGCAACACTACCCCATGGTTACCATGGCAACAGAACCCCATGGTTACCATAGCAACCAAACCGCGTAGTTGCCATGGTAACCCAACCCCATCGTTACCATGGCAACACAACCCCATGGTTGCCATGGCAACACTACCCCATGGTTACCATGGCAACCCAACCCCATAGTTGCCATGGAAATAAACGCCATGGTTACCATGGCAACACAACCCCATGGTTGCCATGGCAACCCAACCCCATGGTTACCATGGCAACACGACCCCATGGTTACCATGGCAACACAACTGCATGGTTACCATGGCAACACTACCCCATTGTTGCCATTCCAAAAGAACCGCCTGATAACCATTGCAACCCAACCCCATGGTTACCATGGCAACACAACCCCATGGTTGCCATGGCAACACTACCCCATGGTTACCATGGCAACAGAACCCCATGGTTACCATGGCAACACAACCCCATGGTTACCATGGCAACACTACACCATGGTTACCATAGCAAGCAAACCCCGTGGTTGCCATGGCAACCCAACCCCATGGTTACCATGGCAACACAACCGCATGGTTACCATTGCAACACAACCCCATGGTTTCCATGGAAACACTACCCCATGGTTACCATGGCAACACAACCCCATAGTTGCCATGGCAACTAAACGCCATGGTTACCATGGCAACACAACCCCATGGTTGCCATGGCAACACTACCCCATGGTTACCATGGCAACACAACCGCATGGTTACCACGGCATCTCAACCGCATGGTTGCCATGTCAACTAAACCCCATAGTTGCCATAGCAACCCAACCCCATCGTTACCATGGCAACACAACCCCATGGTTGCCATGGCAACACTACCCCATGGTTACCATGGAAACAGTATCCCATAGTTGCCATGGCAACTAAGCGCCATGGTTACCATGGCAACAGAACCCCATGGTTGCCATGGCAACCCAACCCCATCGTTACCATGTCAACACTACACCATGGTTCCCATGGCAACACAACCCCGTGGTTGCCATGGCAACCCATCCCAATCGTTACCACGGCAACACAACCCCATGGTTGCCATGGCAACCCTACCCCATGGTTGCCATGGCAACACAACCCCATGGTTGCCATGGCAACACTACCCCATGGTTACCATGGCAACAGAACCCCCTAGTTGCCATGGCAACTAAACGCCATGGTTACCATGGCAACACAACCCCATGGTTGCCGTGGCAACACAATTCCATGGTTACGATGGCAACAGAACCCCATGCTAACCATAGCAACCAAACCCCATGGTTACCATGGCAACACAACCGCATGGTTACCATGGCAACACTACCCCATGGTTGCCATGGCAACTAAACCCCATAGTTTCCATAGTAACCCAACCCCATAGTTACCATGGCAACACAACCCCATGGTTGCCATGGCAACACTACCCCATGGTTACCATAGCAACAAAACCCCATAGTTGCTATGGCAACTAAACGCCATGGTTCCCATGGCAACACAACGCCGTGGTTGCCATGGCAACACAACCCCATGGTTACCATGGCAACACAACCGCATGGTTACCATGGCAACGCTACCCCATGGTTACCATGGCAACACAAAGGCATGGTTACCATGGCAACGCTGCCCCATGGTTACCATGGCAACCAAACGCCATGGTTACCATGGCAACAGAACGCCATGGTTACCATAGCAACCAAACCCCGTGGTTGCCATGGCAACCCAACCGCATGGTTACCATGGCAACACTACCCCATGATTGCCATTCCAAAAGAACCGCCTGATAACCATTGCAACCCAACCCCATACTTACCATGGCAACACAACCCCATGGTTGCCATGGCAACCCAACCCCATCGTTACCATGGCAACACAACCCCATGTTTGCCATGGCAACACTACCCCATGGTTACCATGGCAACAGTATCCCATAGTTGCCATGGCAATTAAACTCCATGGTTCTCATGGCAACACAACCCCGTGGTTTCCATGGCAACCCAACCCCATCGTTACCATGGCAACTAAACGCCATGGTTACCATGGCAACACATCCCCTTGGTTGCCATGGCAACCCAATCCCATGGTTACCTTGGCAACACAACCGCATGGTTACAATGGAAACGCTACCCCATGGTTACCAAGGCAACACAACCGCATGGTTGCCATGGCAACTAAACGCCATGGTTACCATGGCAACAGAACCCCATAGTTGCCATGGCAACTAAACGCCATGGTTCCCATGGCAACACAACGCCGTGGTTGCCATGGCAACCCAACCCCATGGTTACCATGGCAACACAACCGCATGGTTACCATGGCAACGCTACCCATGGTTACCATGGCAACACAACCGCATGGTTACCATGGCAACACTACCCCATGGTTGCCTTTCCAAAAGAACCGCCTGATAACCATTGGAACCCAACCCCATATTTACCATGGCAACACAACCCCATGGTTGCCATGGCAACACTACCCCATGGTTACCATGGAAACAGAACCCCATAGTTGCCATGGCAACTAAACGCCATGGTTACCATGGCAACCCAACCCCATGGTTACCATGGCAACAGAACCCCATGGTTACCATAGCAACCAAACCGCGTGGTTGCCATGGCAACCCAACCCCATGGTTACCGTGGCAACACAACCGCATGGTTGCCATGGCAACACTACCCCATGGTTACCATGGCAACAGAACCCCATAGTTCCCATGGAAACTAAACGCCATGGTTACCATGGCAACACAACCCCATGGTTGCCATGGTAACAGTATCCCATAGTTGCCATGGCAACTAAACTCCATGGTTACCATGGCAGCACAACCCCATGGTTCTCATGGCAACACAACCCCATGGTTGCCATGGCAACCCAACCCCATGGTTACCATGGCAACACAACCGCATGGTTACAATGGAAACGCTACCCTATGGTTACCACGGCAACACAACCGCATGGTTACCATGCCAACACTACCCCATGGTTACCATGGCAACAGAACCCCATAGTTGCCATGGCAACTAAACGCCATGGTTACCATGGCAACCCAACCCCATGGTTACCATGGCAAGAGAACCCCATGGTTACCATAGCAACCAAACCGCGTGGTTGCCATGGCAACCCAACCCCATGGTTACCATGGCAACACAACCGCATGGTTGCCATGGCAACACTACCCCATGGTTACCATGGCAACAGAACCCCATAGTTGCCATGGAAACTAAACGCCATGGTTACCATGGCAACACAACCCCATGGTTGCCATGGCAACCCAACCCCATGGTTACCATGGCAACACTACCCCATGGTTACCATGGCAACACAACTGCATGGTTACCATGGCAACACTACCCCATGGTTGCCATTCCAAAAGAACCGCCTGATAACCATTGCAACCCAACCCCATACTTACCATGGCAACACAACCCCATGGTTGCCATGGCAACACTACCCCATGGTTACCATGGAACAGAACCCCATGGTTACCATAGCAACCAAACCGCGTAGTTGGCATGGCAACCCAACCCCATCGTTACCATGGCAACACAACCCCATGGTTGCCATGGCAACACTACCCCATGGTTACCATGGCAACAGAACCCCATAGTTGCCATGGAAAATAAACGCCATGGTTACCATGGCAACACAACCCCATGGTTGCCATGGCAACCCAACACCATGGTTACCATGGTAACACTACCCCATGGTTACCATGGCAACACAACTGCATGGTTACCTTGGCAACACTACCCCATGGTTGCCATTCCAGAAGAACCGCCTGATAACCATTGCAACCCAACCCCATACTTACCATGGCAACACAACCCCATGGTTGCCATGGCAACACTACCCCATGGTTACCATGGCAACAGAACCCCATGGTTACCATGGCAACACAACCCCATGGTTACCATGGCAACAGAACGCCATGGTTACCATAGCAACCAAACCCCGTGGTTGCCATGGCAACACAACCCCATGGTTACGATGGCAACAGAACCCCATGCTAACCATAGCAACCAAACCCCATGGTTACCATGGCAACACAACCGCATGGTTACCATGGCAACACTACCCCATGGTTACCATGGCAACTAAACCCCATAGTTTCCATAGTAACCAAACCCCATAGTTACCATGGCAACACAACCCCATGGTTGGATGGCAACACTACCCCATGGTTACCATAGCAACAGAACCCCATAGTTACTATGGCAACTAAACGCCATGGTTCCCATGGCAACACAACGCCGTGGTTGCCATGGCAACCCAACCCCATAGTTACCATGGCAACACAACCGCATGGTTACCATGGCAACGCTACCCCATGGTTACCATGGCAACACAAACGCATGGTTACCATGGCAACACAACCCCATGGTTCCCATGGCAACACAACCCCGTGGTTGCCATGGCAACCCAAACCCATCGTTACCATGGTAAATAAACGCCATGGTTACCATGGCAACACAACCCCATGGTAGCCATGGCAACCCCACCGCATGGTTGCCATGGCAAGCCAACCCCATCGTTACCACGGCAACACAACCCCATGGTTGCCATGGCAACACTACCCCATGGTTACCATGGCAACACAACCCCATGGTTGCCATGGCAACACTACCCCATGGTTACCATGGCAACAGAACCCCATAGTTGCCATGGCAACTAAACGCCATGGTTACCATGGCAACACAACCCCATGGTTGCCATGGAAACACAACCCCATTGTTACGATGGCAACAGAACCCCATGTAAACCACAGCAACCAAACCCCATGGTTACCATGGCAAAACAACCGCATGGTTACCATGGCAACACTACCCCATGGTTACCATGGCAACTAAACCCCATAGTTTCCATAGTAACCAAACCCCATAGTTACCATGGCAACACAACCCAATGGTTGCCATGGCAACACTACCCCTTGGTTACCATAGCAACAGAACCCCATAGTTACTATGGCAACTAAACGCCATGGTTCCCATGGCAACACAACGCCGTGGTTGCCATGGCAACACTACCCCATGGTTACCATGGCAACACAACCCCATGGTTACCATGGCAACGCTACCCCATGGTTACCATGGCAACACAATCGCATGGTTACCATGGCAACACTACCCCATGGTTGCCATTCCAAAAGAACGGCCTGATAATCATTGCAACCCAACCCCATACTTACCATGGCAACACAACCCCATGGTTGCCATGGCAACACTACCCCATGGTTACCATGGCAGCAGAACCTCATGGTTACCATGGCAACCCAACCGCATGGTTACCATGGCAACAGTACCCCATGATTGCCATTCCAATAGAACCGCCTGATAACCATTGTAACCCAACCCCATAGTAACCATGGCAACACAACCCCATGGTTACCATGGCAACAGAACCCCATAGTTGCCATGGCAACTAAACGCCATGGTTACCATGGCAACACAACCCCATGGTTGCCATGGAAACCCAACCCCATGGTTACCATGGAAACACAAACGCATCGTTACCACGGCATCTCAACCGCATGGTTGCCATGGCAACTAAACCCCATAGTTGCCATAGCAACCCAACCACATAGATACCATGGCAACACAACCCCGTCGTTGCCATGGCAACCCAACCCCATCGTTACCATGGCAACACAACCCCATGTTTGCCATGGCAACACTATTCCATGGTTACCATGGCAACTGTATCCCATAGTTGCCATGGCAACTAAACGCCATGGTTACCATGGCAACACAACCCCATGGGTCCCATGGCAACACAACCCCGTGGTTGCCATGGCAACCCAACCCCATCGTTACCATGGCAACACAACCCCATGGTTGCCATGGCAACCCAACCGCATGGTTACCATGGCAACACAACCGTATGGTTACAATGGCAACGCTACCCCATGGTTACCATGGCAACACAACCCCATGGTTACCATGGCAACACTACACCATGGTTGCCATTCCAAAAGAACCGCCTGATAACCATTGCAACCCAACCCCATAGTTACCATGGCAACACAACCCCATGGTTGCCATGGCAACACTACCCCATGGTTACCACGGCATCTCGACCCCATGGTTGCCATGGCAACTAAACCCCATAGTTGCCATAGCAACCCAACCCCATAGTTACCATGGCAACACAACCCCATGGTTCCCATGGCAACACAACCCCGTGGTTGCCATGGCAACCCAACCCCATCGTTACCATGGCAACACAACCCCATGGTTGCCATGGCAACACTACCACATGGTTACCATGGAAACAGTATCCCATAGTTGCCATGGCAACTAAGCGCCATGGTTACCATGGCAACAGAACCCCATCTTTGCCATGGCAACCCAACCCCATCGTTACCATGGCAACACTACACCATGGTTCCCATGGCAACACAACCCCGTGGTTGCCATGGCAACCCATCCCCATCGTTACAACGGCAACACAACCCCATGGTTGCCATGGCAACCCTACCCCATGGTTACCATGGCAACACAACCCCATGGTTGCCATGGCAACACTACCCCATGGTTACCATGGCAACAGAACCCCCTAGTTGCCATGGCAACTAAACGCCATGGTTACCATGGCAACACAACCCCATGGTTGCCGTGGCAACACAATTCCATGGTTACGATGGCAACAGAACCCCATGCTAACCATAGCAACCAAACCCCATGGTTACCATGGCAACACAACCGCATGGTTACCATGGCAACACTAACCCATGGTTGCCATGGCAACTAAACCCCATAATTTCCATAGTAACCCAACCCCATAGTTACCATGGCAACACAACCCCATGGTTGCCATGGCAACACTACCCCATGGTTACCATAGCAACAGAACCCCATAGTTGCTATGGCAACTAAACGCCATGGTTCCCATGGCAACACAACGCCGTGGTTGCCATGGCAACCCAACCCCATGGTTACCATGGCAACTAAACCCCATAGTTACCATGGCAACCCAACCCCATCGTTACCATGGCAACACAACCGCATGGTTACCATGGCAACGCTGCCCCATGGTTACGATGGCAACCAAACCCCATGGTTACCATGGCAACAGAACGCCATGGTTACCATAGCAACCAAACACCGAGGTTGCCATGGAACCCAACCCCATGGTTACCATGGCAACACAACCGCATGGTTACCATGGCAACACTACCCCATGATTGCCATTCCAAAAGAACCGCCTGATAACCATTGCAACCCAACCCCATACTTACCATGGCAACACAACCCCATGGTTGCCATGGCAACACTACCCCATGGTTACCATGGCAACAGAACCCCATGCTAACCATAGCAACCAAACCCCACGGTTACCATGGCAACACAACCCCATGGTTGCCATTCCAAAAGAACCGCCTGATAACCATTGCAACCCAACCCCATAGTTACCATGGCAACACAACCCCATGGTTGCCATGGGAACACTACCCCATGGTTACCATGGCAACAGAACCCCATAGTTGCCATGGCAACACTACCCCATGGTTACCATGGCAACACAACCCCATGGTTACCTTGGCAACAGAACGCTATGGTTACCATAACAACCAAACCCCGTGGTTGCCATGGCAACCCAACCCCATGGTTACCATGGAAACACAACCGCATGGTTACCACAACAACACAACCGCATGGTTACCACGGCAACCCAAGTGCATGGTTACCACGGCATCTCAACCCCATGGTTGCCATGGCAACTAAACCCCATAGTTACCATGGCAACCCAACCCCATCGTTACCATGGCAACACAACCCCATGGTTGCCATGGGAAATAAACGCCATGGTTACCATGCCAACAGAACCCCATAGTTGCCATGGCAAATAAACGCCATGGTTCCCATGGCAACACAACGCCGTGGTTGCCATGGCAACCCAACCCCATGGTTACCATGGCAACACAACCGCATGGTTACCATGGCAACGCTACCCCATGGTTACCATGGCAACACAACCGCATGGTTACCATGGCAACACTACCCCATGGTTGCCATTCCAAAAGAACCGCCTGATAACCATTGCACCCCAACCCCATACTTACCATGGCAACACAACCCCATGATTGCCATGGTAACACTACCCCATGGTTACCATGGCAACAGAACACCATGGTTACCATGGCAACCCAACCGCATGGCTACCATGGCAACAGAACGCCATGGTTACCATAGCAACCAAACCCCGTGGTTGCCATGGCAACCCAACCCCATGGTTACCATGGCAACACAACCGCATGGTTACCATGGCAACACTACCCCATGATTTCCATTCCAAAAGAACCGCCTGATAACCATTGCAACCCAACCCCATAGTTACCATGGCAACACTACCCCATGGTTACCATGGCAACAGTATCCCATAGTTGCCATGGCAACTAAACTCCATGGTTACCATGGCAACACAACCCCATGGTTCTCATGGCAACACAACCCCGTGGTTTCCATGGCAACCAAACCCCATCGTTACCATGGCAACACAACCCCATGGTTGCCATGGCAACCAAACCCCATGGTTACCATGGCAACACAACCGCATGGTTACAATGGAAACGCTACCCCATGGTTACCATGGCAGCACAACCGCATGGTTACCACGGCAACACTACCCCATGGTTGCCATTCCAAAAGAACCGCCTGATAACCATTGCACCCCAACCCCATAGTTACCATGGCAACACAACCCCATGGTTGCCATGGCAACACTACCCCATGGTTACCATGGCAACAGAACCCCATAGTTCCCATGGCAACTAAACGCCATGGTTGCCATGGCAACACAACCCCATGGTTGCCATGGCAACCCAACCCCATGGTTACCATAGCAACCAAACCGCGTCGTTGCCATGGCAACACAACCCCATGGTTGCCATGGCAACACTACCCCATGGTTACCATGGCAACAGAACCCCATGGTTACCATAGCAACCAAACCGCGTAGTTGCCATGGTAACCCAACCCCATCGTTACCATGGCAACACAACCCCATGGTTGCCATGGCAACACTACCCCATGGTTACCATGGCAACGCAACCCCATAGTTACCATGGAAATAAACGCCATGGTTACCATGGCAACACAACCCCATGGTTGCCATGGCAACCCAACCCCATGGTTACCATGGCAACACTACCCCATGGTTACCATGGCAACACAACTGCATGGTTACCATGGCAACACTACCCCATGGTTGCCATTCCAAAAGAACCGCCTGATAACCATTGCAACCCAACCCCATGGTTACCATGGCAACACTACACCATGGTTGCCATGGCAACACTACCCCATGGTTACCATGGCAACAGAACCCCATGGTTACCATGGCAACACAACCCCATGGTTACCATGGCAACAGAACGCCATGGTTACCATAGCAAGCAAACCCCGTGGTTGCCATGGCAACCCAACCCCATGGTTACCATGGCAACACAACCGCATGGTTACCATTGCAACACAACCCCATGGTTGCCATGGAAACACTACCCCATGGTTACCATGGCAACACAACCCCATAGTTGCCATGGCAAATAAACGCCATGGTTACCATGGCAACACAACCCCATGGTTGCCATGGCAACACTACCCCATGGTTACCATGGCAACACAACCGCATGGTTACCACGGCATCTCAACCGCATGGTTGCCATGTCAACTAAACCCCATAGTTGCCATAGCAACCCAACCCCATCGTTACCATGGCAACACAACCCCATGGTTGCCATGGCAACACTACCCCATGGTTACCATGGAAACAGTATCCCATAGTTGCCATGACAACTAAGCGCCATGGCTACCATGGCAACAGAACCCCATGGTTGCCATGGCAACCCAACCCCATCGTTACCATGTCAACACTACACCATGGTTCCCATGGCAACACAACCCCGTGGTTGCCATGGCAACCCATCCCAATCGTTACCACGGCAACACAACCCCATGGTTGCCATGGCAACCCTACCCCATGGTTACCATGGCAACACAACCCCATGGTTGCCATGGCAACACTACCCCATGGTTACCATGGCAACAGAACCCCCTAGTTGCCATGGCAACTAAACGCCATGGATACCATGGCAACACAACCCCATGGTTGCCGTGGCAACACAATTCCATGGTTACGATGGCAACAGAACCCCATGCTAACCATAGCAACCAAACCCCATGGTTACCATGGCAACACAACCGCATGGTTACCATGGCAACACTACCCCATGGTTGCCATGGCAACTAAACCCCATAGTTTCCATAGTAACCCAACCCCATAGTTACCATGGCAACACAACCCCATGGTTGCCATGGCAACACTACCCCATGGTTACCATAGCAACAGAACCCCATAGTTGCTATGGCAACTAAACGCCATGGTTCCCATGGCAACACAACGCCGTGGTTGCCATGGCAACCCAACCCCATGGTTACCATGGCAACACAACCGCATGGTTACCATGGCAACGCTACCCCATGGTTACCATGGCAACACAACCGCATGGTTACCATGGCAACGCTGCCCCATGGTTACCATGGCAAACAAACGCCATGGTTACCATGGCAACAGAAAGCCATGGTTACCATAGCAACCAAACACCGTGGTTGCCATGGCAACCCAACCCCATGGTTACCATGGCAACACAACCGCATGGTTACCATGGCAACACTACCCCATGATTGCCATTCCAAAAGAACCGCCTGATAACCATTGCAACCCAACCTCATACTTCCCATGGCAACACAACCCCATGGTTGCCATGGCAACCCAACCCCATCGTTACCATGGCAACACAACCCCATGTTTTCCATGGCAACACTACCCCATGGTTACCATGGCAACAGTATCCCATAGTTGCCATGGCAACTAAACTCCATGGTTCTCATGGCAACACAACCCCGTGGTTTCCATGGCAACCCAACCCCATCGTTACCATGGCAACTAAACGCCATGGTTCCCATGGCAACACAACCCCATGGTTGCCATGGCAACCCAACCCCATACTTACCATGGCAACACAACCGCATGGTTACAATGGAAACGCTACCCCATGGTTACCAAGGCAACACAACCGCATGGTTGCCATGGCAACTAAACGCCATGGTTACCATGGCAACAGAACCCCATAGTTGCCATGGCAACTAAACGCCATGGTTCCCATGGCAACACAACGCCGTGGTTGCCATGGCAACCCAACCCCATGGTTACCATGGCAACACAACCGCATGGTTACCATGGCAACGCTACCCATGGTTACCATGGCAACACAACCGCATGGTTACCATGGCAACACTACCCCATGGTTGCCATTCCAAAAGAACCGCCTGATAACCATTGCAACCCAACCCCATAGTTACCATGGCAACACAACCCCATGGTTGCCATGGCAACACTACCCCATGGTTACCATGGCAACAGAACCCCATAGTTCCCATGGAAACTAAACGCCATGGTTACCATGGCAACACAACCCCATGGTTGCCATGGCAACAGTATCCCATAGTTGCCATGGCAACTAAACTCCATGGTTACCATGGCAGCACAACCCCATGGTTCTCATGGAAACACAACCCCATGTTTGCCATGGCAACCCAACCCCATGGTTACCATGGCAACACAACCGCATGGTTACAATGGAAACGCTACCCTATGGTTACCACGGCAACACAACCGCATGGTTACCATGGCAACACTACCCCACGGTTACCATGGCAACAGAACCCCATAGTTGCCATGGCAACTAAACGCCATGGTTACCATAGCAACCCAACCCCATCGTTACCATGGCAACACAACCCCATGGTTGCCATGGCAACACTACCCCATGGTTACCATGGAAACAGTATCCCATAGTTGCCATGGCAACTAAGCGCCATGGTTACCATGGCAACAGAACCCCATGGTTGCCATGGCAACCCAACCCCATCGTTACCATGTCAACACTACACCATGGTTCCCATGGCAACACAACCCCGTGGTTGCCATGGCAACCCATCCCAATCGTTACCACGGCAACACAACCCCATGGTTGCCATGGCAACCCTACCCCATGGTTACCATGGCAACACAACCCCATGGTTGCCATGGCAACACTACCCCATGGTTACCATGGCAACAGAACCCCCTAGTTGCCATGGCAACTAAACGCCATGGATACCATGGCAACACAACCCCATGGTTGCCGTGGCAACACAATTCCATGGTTACGATGGCAACAGAACCCCATGCTAACCATAGCAACCAAACCCCATGGTTACCATGGCAACACAACCGCATGGTTACCATGGCAACACTACCCCATGGTTGCCATGGCAACTAAACCCCATAGTTTCCATAGTAACCCAACCCCATAGTTACCATGGCAACACAACCCCATGGTTGCCATGGCAACACTACCCCATGGTTACCATAGCAACAGAACCCCATAGTTGCTATGGCAACTAAACGCCATGGTTCCCATGGCAACACAACGCCGTGGTTGCCATGGCAACCCAACCCCATGGTTACAATGGCAACACAACCGCATGGTTACCATGGCAACGCTACCCCATGGTTACCATGGCAACACAACCGCATGGTTACCATGGCAACGCTGCCCCATGGTTACCATGGCAAACAAACGCCATGGTTACCATGGCAACAGAAAGCCATGGTTACCATAGCAACCAAACACCGTGGTTGCCATGGCAACCCAACCCCATGGTTACCATGGCAACACAACCGCATGGTTACCATGGCAACACTACCCCATGATTGCCATTCCAAAAGAACCGCCTGATAACCATTGCAACCCAACCCCATACTTCCCATGGCAACACAACCCCATGGTTGCCATGGCAACCCAACCCCATCGTTACCATGGCAACACAACCCCATGTTTGCCATGGCAACACTACCCCATGGTTACCATGGCAACAGTATCCCATAGTTGCCATGGCAACTAAACTCCATGGTTCTCATGGCAACACAACCCCGTGGTTTCCATGGCAACCCAACCCCATCGTTACCATGGCAACTAAACGCCATGGTTACCATGGCAACACAACCCCATGGTTGCCATGGCAACCCAACCCCATACTTACCATGGCAACACAACCGCATGGTTACCATGGAAACGCTACCCCTTGGTTACCAAGGCAACACAACCGCATGGTTGCCATGGCAACTAAACGCCATGGTTACCATGGCAACAGAACCCCATAGTTGCCATGGCAACTAAACGCCATGGTTCCCATGGCAACACAACGCCGTGGTTGCCATGGCAACCCAACCCCATGGTTACCATGGCAACACAACCGCATGGTTACCATGGCAACGCTACCCATGGTTACCATGGCAACACAACCGCATGGTTACCATGGCAACACTACCCCATGGTTGCCATTCCAAAAGAACCGCCTGATAACCATTGCAACCCAACCCCATAGTTACCATGGCAACACAACCCCATGGTTGCCATGGCAACACTACCCCATGGTTACCATGGCAACAGAACCCCATAGTTCCCATGGAAACTAAACGCCATGGTTACCATGGCAACACAACCCCATGGTTGCCATGGCAACAGTATCCCATAGTTCCCATGGCAACTAAACTCCATGGTTACCATGGCAGCACAACCCCATGGTTCTCATGGAAACACAACCCCATGGTTGCCATGGCAACCCAACCCCATGGTTACCATGGCAACACAACCGCATGGTTACAATGGAAACGCTACCCTATGGTTACCACGGCAACACAACCGCATGGTTACCATGGCAACACTACCCCACGGTTACCATGGCAACAGAACCCCATAGTTGCCATGGCAACTAAACGCCATGGTTACCATGGCAACCCAACCCCATGGTTACCATGGCAAGAGAACCCCATGGTTACCATAGCAACCAAACCGCGTGGTTGCCATGGCAACCCAACCCCATGGTTACCATGGCAACACAACCGCATGGTTGCCATGGCAACACTACCCCATGGTTACCATGGCAACAGAACCCCATAGTTGCCATGGAAACTAAACGCCATGGTTACCATGGCAACACAACCCCATGGTTGCCATGGCAACCCAACCCCATGGTTACCATGGCAACACTACCCCATGGTTACCATGGCAACACAACTGCATGGTTACCATGGCAACACTACCCCATGGTTGCCATTCCAAAAGAACCGCCTGATAACCATTGCAACCCAACCCCATACTTACCATGGCAACACAACCCCATGGTTGCCATGGCAACCCAACCCCATCGTTACCATGGCAACACAACCCCATGTTTGCCATGGCAACACTATTCCATGGTTACCATGGCAACTGTATCCCATAGTTGCCATGGCAAC
This sequence comes from Netta rufina, assembly GCF_964035555.1. Taxonomy (NCBI): domain Eukaryota; kingdom Metazoa; phylum Chordata; class Aves; order Anseriformes; family Anatidae; genus Netta; species Netta rufina. Next base: position 120,018 of record NW_028168856.1, on the reverse strand, counting down.
TAAACGCCATGGTTACCATGGCAACACAACCCCATGGGTCCCATGGCAACACAACCCCGTGGTTGCCATGGCAACCCAACCCCATCGTTACCATGGCAACACAACCCCATGGTTGCCATGGCAACCCAACCGTATGGTTACCATGGCAACACAACCGTATGGTTACAATGGCAACGCTACCCCATGGTTACCATGGCAACACAACCCCATGGTTACCATGGCAACACTACACCATGGTTGCCATTCCAAAAGAACCGCCTGATAACCATTGCAACCCAACCCCATAGTTACCATGGCAACACAACCCCATGGTTGCCATGGCAACACTACCCCATGGTTACCATGGCAACAGAACCCCATAGTTGCCATGGCAACTAAACGCCATGGTTACCATGGCAACCCAACCCCATGGTTACCATGGCAACAGAACGCCATGGTTACCATGGCAACCACACCCCGTGGTTGCCATGGCAACCCAACGCCATGGTTACCATGGCAACACAACGGCATGGTTACCACAACAACACAACCGCATGGTTACCACGGCAACCCAACTGCATGGTTACCACGGCATCTCGACCCCATGGTTGCCATGGCAACTAAACCCCATAGTTGCCATAGCAACCCAACCCCATAGTTACCATGGCAACACAACCCCATGGTTCCCATGGCAACACAACCCCGTGGTTGCCATGGCAACCCAACCCCATCGTTACCATGGCAACACAACCCCATGGTTGCCATGGCAACACTACCACATGGTTACCATGGAAACAGTATCCCATAGTTGCCATGGCAACTAAGCGCCATGGTTACCATGGCAACAGAACCCCATCTTTGCCATGGCAACCCAACCCCATCGTTACCATGGCAACACTACACCATGGTTCCCATGGCAACACAACCCCGTGGTTGCCATGGCAACCCATCCCCATCGTTACAACGGCAACACAACCCCATGGTTGCCATGGCAACCCTACCCCATGGTTACCATGGCAACACAACCCCATGGTTGCCATGGCAACACTACCCCATGGTTACCATGGCAACAGAACCCCCTAGTTGCCATGGCAACTAAACGCCATGGTTACCATGGCAACACAACCCCATGGTTGCCGTGGCAACACAATTCCATGGTTACGATGGCAACAGAACCCCATGCTAACCATAGCAACCAAACCCCATGGTTACCATGGCAACACAACCGCATGGTTACCATGGCAACACTAACCCATGGTTGCCATGGCAACTAAACCCCATAATTTCCATAGTAACCCAACCCCATAGTTACCATGGCAACACAACCCCATGGTTGCCATGGCAACACTACCCCATGGTTACCATAGCAACAGAACCCCATAGTTGCTATGGCAACTAAACGCCATGGTTCCCATGGCAACACAACGCCGTGGTTGCCATGGCAACCCAACCCCATGGTTACCATGGCAACTAAACCCCATAGTTACCATGGCAACCCAACCCCATCGTTACCATGGCAACACAACCGCATGGTTACCATGGCAACGCTGCCCCATGGTTACGATGGCAACCAAACCCCATGGTTACCATGGCAACAGAACGCCATGGTTACCATAGCAACCAAACACCGAGGTTGCCATGGAACCCAACCCCATGGTTACCATGGCAACACAACCGCATGGTTACCATGGCAACACTACCCCATGATTGCCATTCCAAAAGAACCGCCTGATAACCATTGCAACCCAACCCCATACTTACCATGGCAACACAACCCCATGGTTGCCATGGCAACACTACCCCATGGTTACCATGGCAACAGAACCCCATGCTAACCATAGCAACCAAACCCCACGGTTACCATGGCAACACAACCCCATGGTTGCCATTCCAAAAGAACCGCCTGATAACCATTGCAACCCAACCCCATAGTTACCATGGCAACACAACCCCATGGTTGCCATGGGAACACTACCCCATGGTTACCATGGCAACAGAACCCCATAGTTGCCATGGCAACACTACCCCATGGTTACCATGGCAACACAACCCCATGGTTACCTTGGCAACAGAACGCTATGGTTACCATAACAACCAAACCCCGTGGTTGCCATGGCAACCCAACCCCATGGTTACCATGGAAACACAACCGCATGGTTACCACAACAACACAACCGCATGGTTACCACGGCAACCCAAGTGCATGGTTACCACGGCATCTCAACCCCATGGTTGCCATGGCAACTAAACCCCATAGTTACCATGGCAACCCAACCCCATCGTTACCATGGCAACACAACCCCATGGTTGCCATGGGAAATAAACGCCATGGTTACCATGCCAACAGAACCCCATAGTTGCCATGGCAAATAAACGCCATGGTTCCCATGGCAACACAACGCCGTGGTTGCCATGGCAACCCAACCCCATGGTTACCATGGCAACACAACCGCATGGTTACCATGGCAACGCTACCCCATGGTTACCATGGCAACACAACCGCATGGTTACCATGGCAACACTACCCCATGGTTGCCATTCCAAAAGAACCGCCTGATAACCATTGCACCCCAACCCCATACTTACCATGGCAACACAACCCCATGATTGCCATGGTAACACTACCCCATGGTTACCATGGCAACAGAACACCATGGTTACCATGGCAACCCAACCGCATGGCTACCATGGCAACAGAACGCCATGGTTACCATAGCAACCAAACCCCGTGGTTGCCATGGCAACCCAACCCCATGGTTACCATGGCAACACAACCGCATGGTTACCATGGCAACACTACCCCATGATTTCCATTCCAAAAGAACCGCCTGATAACCATTGCAACCCAACCCCATAGTTACCATGGCAACACTACCCCATGGTTACCATGGCAACAGTATCCCATAGTTGCCATGGCAACTAAACTCCATGGTTACCATGGCAACACAACCCCATGGTTCTCATGGCAACACAACCCCGTGGTTTCCATGGCAACCAAACCCCATCGTTACCATGGCAACACAACCCCATGGTTGCCATGGCAACCAAACCCCATGGTTACCATGGCAACACAACCGCATGGTTACAATGGAAACGCTACCCCATGGTTACCATGGCAGCACAACCGCATGGTTACCACGGCAACACTACCCCATGGTTGCCATTCCAAAAGAACCGCCTGATAACCATTGCACCCCAACCCCATAGTTACCATGGCAACACAACCCCATGGTTGCCATGGCAACACTACCCCATGGTTACCATGGCAACAGAACCCCATAGTTCCCATGGCAACTAAACGCCATGGTTGCCATGGCAACACAACCCCATGGTTGCCATGGCAACCCAACCCCATGGTTACCATAGCAACCAAACCGCGTCGTTGCCATGGCAACACAACCCCATGGTTGCCATGGCAACACTACCCCATGGTTACCATGGCAACAGAACCCCATGGTTACCATAGCAACCAAACCGCGTAGTTGCCATGGTAACCCAACCCCATCGTTACCATGGCAACACAACCCCATGGTTGCCATGGCAACACTACCCCATGGTTACCATGGCAACGCAACCCCATAGTTACCATGGAAATAAACGCCATGGTTACCATGGCAACACAACCCCATGGTTGCCATGGCAACCCAACCCCATGGTTACCATGGCAACACTACCCCATGGTTACCATGGCAACACAACTGCATGGTTACCATGGCAACACTACCCCATGGTTGCCATTCCAAAAGAACCGCCTGATAACCATTGCAACCCAACCCCATGGTTACCATGGCAACACTACACCATGGTTGCCATGGCAACACTACCCCATGGTTACCATGGCAACAGAACCCCATGGTTACCATGGCAACACAACCCCATGGTTACCATGGCAACAGAACGCCATGGTTACCATAGCAAGCAAACCCCGTGGTTGCCATGGCAACCCAACCCCATGGTTACCATGGCAACACAACCGCATGGTTACCATTGCAACACAACCCCATGGTTGCCATGGAAACACTACCCCATGGTTACCATGGCAACACAACCCCATAGTTGCCATGGCAAATAAACGCCATGGTTACCATGGCAACACAACCCCATGGTTGCCATGGCAACACTACCCCATGGTTACCATGGCAACACAACCGCATGGTTACCACGGCATCTCAACCGCATGGTTGCCATGTCAACTAAACCCCATAGTTGCCATAGCAACCCAACCCCATCGTTACCATGGCAACACAACCCCATGGTTGCCATGGCAACACTACCCCATGGTTACCATGGAAACAGTATCCCATAGTTGCCATGACAACTAAGCGCCATGGCTACCATGGCAACAGAACCCCATGGTTGCCATGGCAACCCAACCCCATCGTTACCATGTCAACACTACACCATGGTTCCCATGGCAACACAACCCCGTGGTTGCCATGGCAACCCATCCCAATCGTTACCACGGCAACACAACCCCATGGTTGCCATGGCAACCCTACCCCATGGTTACCATGGCAACACAACCCCATGGTTGCCATGGCAACACTACCCCATGGTTACCATGGCAACAGAACCCCCTAGTTGCCATGGCAACTAAACGCCATGGATACCATGGCAACACAACCCCATGGTTGCCGTGGCAACACAATTCCATGGTTACGATGGCAACAGAACCCCATGCTAACCATAGCAACCAAACCCCATGGTTACCATGGCAACACAACCGCATGGTTACCATGGCAACACTACCCCATGGTTGCCATGGCAACTAAACCCCATAGTTTCCATAGTAACCCAACCCCATAGTTACCATGGCAACACAACCCCATGGTTGCCATGGCAACACTACCCCATGGTTACCATAGCAACAGAACCCCATAGTTGCTATGGCAACTAAACGCCATGGTTCCCATGGCAACACAACGCCGTGGTTGCCATGGCAACCCAACCCCATGGTTACCATGGCAACACAACCGCATGGTTACCATGGCAACGCTACCCCATGGTTACCATGGCAACACAACCGCATGGTTACCATGGCAACGCTGCCCCATGGTTACCATGGCAAACAAACGCCATGGTTACCATGGCAACAGAAAGCCATGGTTACCATAGCAACCAAACACCGTGGTTGCCATGGCAACCCAACCCCATGGTTACCATGGCAACACAACCGCATGGTTACCATGGCAACACTACCCCATGATTGCCATTCCAAAAGAACCGCCTGATAACCATTGCAACCCAACCTCATACTTCCCATGGCAACACAACCCCATGGTTGCCATGGCAACCCAACCCCATCGTTACCATGGCAACACAACCCCATGTTTTCCATGGCAACACTACCCCATGGTTACCATGGCAACAGTATCCCATAGTTGCCATGGCAACTAAACTCCATGGTTCTCATGGCAACACAACCCCGTGGTTTCCATGGCAACCCAACCCCATCGTTACCATGGCAACTAAACGCCATGGTTCCCATGGCAACACAACCCCATGGTTGCCATGGCAACCCAACCCCATACTTACCATGGCAACACAACCGCATGGTTACAATGGAAACGCTACCCCATGGTTACCAAGGCAACACAACCGCATGGTTGCCATGGCAACTAAACGCCATGGTTACCATGGCAACAGAACCCCATAGTTGCCATGGCAACTAAACGCCATGGTTCCCATGGCAACACAACGCCGTGGTTGCCATGGCAACCCAACCCCATGGTTACCATGGCAACACAACCGCATGGTTACCATGGCAACGCTACCCATGGTTACCATGGCAACACAACCGCATGGTTACCATGGCAACACTACCCCATGGTTGCCATTCCAAAAGAACCGCCTGATAACCATTGCAACCCAACCCCATAGTTACCATGGCAACACAACCCCATGGTTGCCATGGCAACACTACCCCATGGTTACCATGGCAACAGAACCCCATAGTTCCCATGGAAACTAAACGCCATGGTTACCATGGCAACACAACCCCATGGTTGCCATGGCAACAGTATCCCATAGTTGCCATGGCAACTAAACTCCATGGTTACCATGGCAGCACAACCCCATGGTTCTCATGGAAACACAACCCCATGTTTGCCATGGCAACCCAACCCCATGGTTACCATGGCAACACAACCGCATGGTTACAATGGAAACGCTACCCTATGGTTACCACGGCAACACAACCGCATGGTTACCATGGCAACACTACCCCACGGTTACCATGGCAACAGAACCCCATAGTTGCCATGGCAACTAAACGCCATGGTTACCATAGCAACCCAACCCCATCGTTACCATGGCAACACAACCCCATGGTTGCCATGGCAACACTACCCCATGGTTACCATGGAAACAGTATCCCATAGTTGCCATGGCAACTAAGCGCCATGGTTACCATGGCAACAGAACCCCATGGTTGCCATGGCAACCCAACCCCATCGTTACCATGTCAACACTACACCATGGTTCCCATGGCAACACAACCCCGTGGTTGCCATGGCAACCCATCCCAATCGTTACCACGGCAACACAACCCCATGGTTGCCATGGCAACCCTACCCCATGGTTACCATGGCAACACAACCCCATGGTTGCCATGGCAACACTACCCCATGGTTACCATGGCAACAGAACCCCCTAGTTGCCATGGCAACTAAACGCCATGGATACCATGGCAACACAACCCCATGGTTGCCGTGGCAACACAATTCCATGGTTACGATGGCAACAGAACCCCATGCTAACCATAGCAACCAAACCCCATGGTTACCATGGCAACACAACCGCATGGTTACCATGGCAACACTACCCCATGGTTGCCATGGCAACTAAACCCCATAGTTTCCATAGTAACCCAACCCCATAGTTACCATGGCAACACAACCCCATGGTTGCCATGGCAACACTACCCCATGGTTACCATAGCAACAGAACCCCATAGTTGCTATGGCAACTAAACGCCATGGTTCCCATGGCAACACAACGCCGTGGTTGCCATGGCAACCCAACCCCATGGTTACAATGGCAACACAACCGCATGGTTACCATGGCAACGCTACCCCATGGTTACCATGGCAACACAACCGCATGGTTACCATGGCAACGCTGCCCCATGGTTACCATGGCAAACAAACGCCATGGTTACCATGGCAACAGAAAGCCATGGTTACCATAGCAACCAAACACCGTGGTTGCCATGGCAACCCAACCCCATGGTTACCATGGCAACACAACCGCATGGTTACCATGGCAACACTACCCCATGATTGCCATTCCAAAAGAACCGCCTGATAACCATTGCAACCCAACCCCATACTTCCCATGGCAACACAACCCCATGGTTGCCATGGCAACCCAACCCCATCGTTACCATGGCAACACAACCCCATGTTTGCCATGGCAACACTACCCCATGGTTACCATGGCAACAGTATCCCATAGTTGCCATGGCAACTAAACTCCATGGTTCTCATGGCAACACAACCCCGTGGTTTCCATGGCAACCCAACCCCATCGTTACCATGGCAACTAAACGCCATGGTTACCATGGCAACACAACCCCATGGTTGCCATGGCAACCCAACCCCATACTTACCATGGCAACACAACCGCATGGTTACCATGGAAACGCTACCCCTTGGTTACCAAGGCAACACAACCGCATGGTTGCCATGGCAACTAAACGCCATGGTTACCATGGCAACAGAACCCCATAGTTGCCATGGCAACTAAACGCCATGGTTCCCATGGCAACACAACGCCGTGGTTGCCATGGCAACCCAACCCCATGGTTACCATGGCAACACAACCGCATGGTTACCATGGCAACGCTACCCATGGTTACCATGGCAACACAACCGCATGGTTACCATGGCAACACTACCCCATGGTTGCCATTCCAAAAGAACCGCCTGATAACCATTGCAACCCAACCCCATAGTTACCATGGCAACACAACCCCATGGTTGCCATGGCAACACTACCCCATGGTTACCATGGCAACAGAACCCCATAGTTCCCATGGAAACTAAACGCCATGGTTACCATGGCAACACAACCCCATGGTTGCCATGGCAACAGTATCCCATAGTTCCCATGGCAACTAAACTCCATGGTTACCATGGCAGCACAACCCCATGGTTCTCATGGAAACACAACCCCATGGTTGCCATGGCAACCCAACCCCATGGTTACCATGGCAACACAACCGCATGGTTACAATGGAAACGCTACCCTATGGTTACCACGGCAACACAACCGCATGGTTACCATGGCAACACTACCCCACGGTTACCATGGCAACAGAACCCCATAGTTGCCATGGCAACTAAACGCCATGGTTACCATGGCAACCCAACCCCATGGTTACCATGGCAAGAGAACCCCATGGTTACCATAGCAACCAAACCGCGTGGTTGCCATGGCAACCCAACCCCATGGTTACCATGGCAACACAACCGCATGGTTGCCATGGCAACACTACCCCATGGTTACCATGGCAACAGAACCCCATAGTTGCCATGGAAACTAAACGCCATGGTTACCATGGCAACACAACCCCATGGTTGCCATGGCAACCCAACCCCATGGTTACCATGGCAACACTACCCCATGGTTACCATGGCAACACAACTGCATGGTTACCATGGCAACACTACCCCATGGTTGCCATTCCAAAAGAACCGCCTGATAACCATTGCAACCCAACCCCATACTTACCATGGCAACACAACCCCATGGTTGCCATGGCAACACTACCCCATGGTTACCATGGAACAGAACCCCATGGTTACCATAGCAACCAAACCGCGTAGTTGGCATGGCAACCCAACCCCATCGTTACCATGGCAACACAACCCCATGGTTGCCATGGCAACACTACCCCATGGTTACCATGGCAACAGAACCCCATAGTTGCCATGGAAAATAAACGCCATGGTTACCATGGCAACACAACCCCATGGTTGCCATGGCAACCCAACACCATGGTTACCATGGTAACACTACCCCATGGTTACCATGGCAACACAACTGCATGGTTACCTTGGCAACACTACCCCATGGTTGCCATTCCAGAAGAACCGCCTGATAACCATTGCAACCCAACCCCATACTTACCATGGCAACACAACCCCATGGTTGCCATGGCAACACTACCCCATGGTTACCATGGCAACAGAACCCCATGGTTACCATGGCAACACAACCCCATGGTTACCATGGCAACAGAACGCCATGGTTACCATAGCAACCAAACCCCGTGGTTGCCATGGCAACCCAACCCCATGGTTACCATGGCAACACAACCGCATGGTTACCATGGCAACACAACCCCATGGTTGCCATGGCAACACTACCCCATGGTTCCCATGGCAACACAACCGCATGGTTACCACGGCATCTCAACCGCATGGTTGCCATGGCAACTAAACCCCATAGTTGCCATAGCAACCCGACCCCATAGTTACCATGGCAATACAACCCCATGGTTGCCATGGCAACCGAACCCCATCGTTACCATGGCAACACAACCCCATGTTTGCCATGGCAACACTACCCCATGGTTACCATGGCAACAGTATCCCATAGTTGCCATGGCAACTAAACTCCATGGTTACCATGGCAACACAACCCCATGGTTCTCATGGCAACACAACCCCGTGGTTTCCATGGCAACCCAACCCCATCGTTACCAGGGCAACACAACCCCACGGTTGCCATGGCAACCCAACACCACGGTTACCATGGCAACACAGCCACATGGTTACAATCGAAACGCTACCCCATGGTTACCAAGGCAACACAACCGCATGGTTGCCATGGCAACACAACCGCCTGATAACCATTGCAACCCAACCCCATAGTTACCATGGCAACACAACCCCGTGGTTGCCATGGCAACACTACCCCATGGTTACCATGGCAACAGAACCCCATAGTTGCCATGGCAACTCAACCCCATCGTTACCATGGCAACACAACCCCATGGTTACCATGGCAACAGAACGCCATGGTTACCATAGCAACCAAACCCCGTGGTTGCCATGGCAACCCAACCCCATGGTTACCATGGCAACGCAACCCCATGGTTACCATGGCAACACAACCGCATGGTTGCCATGGCAACAGTATCCCATAGTTGCCATGGCAACTAAACTCCATGGTTACCATGGCAACACAACCCCATGGTTCTCATGGCAACACAACCCCGTGGTTTCCATGGCAACCCAACCCCATCGTTACCATGGCAACTAAACGCCATGGTTACCATGGCAACACAACCCCATGGTTGCCATGGCAACCCAACCCCATACTTACCATGGCAACACAACCGCATGGTTACAATGGAAACGCTACCCCATGGTTACCAAGGCAACACAACCGCATGGTTGCCATGGCAACTAAACGCCATGGTTACCATGGCAACAGAACCCCATAGTTGCCATGGCAACTAAACGCCATGGTTCCCATGGCAACACAACGCCGTGGTTGCCATGGCAACCCAACCCCATGGTTACCATGGCAACACAACCGCATGGTTACCATGGCAACGCTACCCATGGTTACCATGGCAACACAACCGCATGGTTACCATGGCAACACTACCCCATGGTTTCCATTCCAAAAGAACCGCCTGATAACCATTGCAACCCAACCCCATAGTTACCATGGCAACCAAACCCCATGGTTGCCATGGCAACACTACCCCATGGTTACCATGGCAACAGAACCCCATAGTTCCCATGGAAACTAAACGCCATGGTTACCATGGCAACCCAACCCCATGGTTGCCATGGCAACAGTATCCCATAGTTGCCATGGCAACTAAACTGCATGGTTACCATGGCAGCACAACCCCATGGTTCTCATGGCAACACAACCCCGTGGTTTCCATGGCAACCAAACCCCATCGTTACCATGGCAACACAACCCCGTGGTTGCCATGGCAACCCAACCCCATGGTTACCATGGCAACACTACCCCATGGTTACCATGGCAACACAACTGCATGGTTACCATGGCAACACTACCCCATGGTTGCCATTCCAAAAGAACCGCCTGATAACCATTGAAACCCAACCCCATACTTACCATGGCAACACAACCCCATGGTTGCCATGGCAACACTACCCCATGGTTACCATGGCAACAGAACCCCATGGTTACCATAGCAACCAAACCGCGTAGTTGGCATGGCAACCCAACCCCATCGTTTCCATGGCAACACAACCCCAGGCTTGCCATGGCAACACTACCCCATGGTTACCATGGCAACAGAACCCCATAGTTGCCATGGAAAATAAACGCCATGGTTACCATGGCAACACAACCCCGTGGTTGCCATGGCAACCCAACCTCATGGTTACCATGGCAACAGTACCCCATGGTTACCATGGCAACACAACTGCATGGTTACCTTGGCAACACTACCCCATGGTTGCCATTCCAAAAAAACCGCATGATAACCATTGCAACCCAACCCCATACTTACCATGGCAACACAACCCCATGGTTGCCATGGCAACACTACCCCATGGTTACCATGGCAACAGTATCCCATAGTTGCCATGGCAACTAAACTCCATGGTTACCATGGCAGCACAACCCCATGGTTCTCATGGAAACACAACCCCATGGTTGCCATGGCAACCCAACCCCATGGTTACCATGGCAACACAACCGCATGGTTACAATGGAAACGCTACCCTATGGTTACCACGGCAACACAACCGCATGGTTACCATGGCAACACTACCCCACGGTTACCATGGCAACAGAACCCCATAGTTGCCATGGCAACTAAACGCCATGGTTACCATGGCAACCCAACCCCATGGTTACCATGGCAAGAGAACCCCATGGTTACCATAGCAACCAAACCGCGTGGTTGCCATGGCAACCCAACCCCATGGTTACCATGGCAACACAACCGCATGGTTGCCATGGCAACACTACCCCATGGTTACCATGGCAACAGAACCCCATAGTTGCCATGGAAACTAAACGCCATGGTTACCATGGCAACACAACCCCATGGTTGCCATGGCAACCCAACCCCATGGTTACCATGGCAACACTACCCCATGGTTACCATGGCAACACAACTGCATGGTTACCATGGCAACACTACCCCATGGTTGCCATTCCAAAAGAACCGCCTGATAACCATTGCAACCCAACCCCATACTTACCATGGCAACACAACCCCATGGTTGCCATGGCAACACTACCCCATGGTTACCATGGAACAGAACCCCATGGTTACCATAGCAACCAAACCGCGTAGTTGGCATGGCAACCCAACCCCATCGTTACCATGGCAACACAACCCCATGGTTGCCATGGCAACACTACCCCATGGTTACCATGGCAACAGAACCCCATAGTTGCCATGGAAAATAAACGCCATGGTTACCATGGCAACACAACCCCATGGTTGCCATGGCAACCCAACACCATGGTTACCATGGTAACACTACCCCATGGTTACCATGGCAACACAACTGCATGGTTACCTTGGCAACACTACCCCATGGTTGCCATTCCAGAAGAACCGCCTGATAACCATTGCAACCCAACCCCATACTTACCATGGCAACACAACCCCATGGTTGCCATGGCAACACTACCCCATGGTTACCATGGCAACAGAACCCCATGGTTACCATGGCAACACAACCCCATGGTTACAATGGCAACAGAACGCCATGGTTACCATAGCAACCAAACCCCGTGGTTGCCATGGCAACCCAACCCCATGGTTACCATGGCAACACAACCGCATGGTTACCATGGCAACACAACCCCATGGTTGCCATGGTAACACTACCCCATGGTTCCCATGGCAACACAACCGCATGGTTACCACGGCATCTCAACCGCATGGTTGCCATGGCAACTAAACCCCATAGTTGCCATAGCAACCCGACCCCATAGTTACCATGGCAACACAACCCCATGGTTGCCATGGCAACCGAACCCCATCGTTACCATGGCAACACAACCCCATGTTTGCCATGGCAACACTACCCCATGGTTACCATGGCAACAGTATCCCATAGTTGCCATGGCAACTAAACTCCATGGTTACCATGGCAACACAACCCCATGGTTCTCATGGCAACACAACCCCGTGGTTTCCATGGCAACCCAACCCCATCGTTACCAGGGCAACACAACCCCACGGTTGCCATGGCAACCCAACACCACGGTTACCATGGCAACACAGCCGCATGGTTACAATCGAAACGCTACCCCATGGTTACCAAGGCAACACAACCGCATGGTTGCCATGGCAACACAACCGCCTGATAACCATTGCAACCCAACCCCATAGTTACCATGGCAACACAACCCCGTGGTTGCCATGGCAACACTACCCCATGGTTACCATGGCAACAGAACCCCATAGTTGCCATGGCAACTCAACCCCATCGTTACCATGGCAACACAACCCCATGGTTACCATGGCAACAGAACGCCATGGTTACCATAGCAACCAAACCCCGTGGTTGCCATGGCAACCCAACCCCATGGTTACCATGGCAACGCAACCCCATGGTTACCATGGCAACACAACCGCATGGTTGCCATGGCAACACTACCCCATGGTTACCATGGCAACAGTATCCCATAGTTGCCATGGCAACTAAACTCCATGGTTACCATGGCAACACAACCCCATGGTTCTCATGGCAACACAACCCCGTGGTTACCATGGCAACACAACCCCATGGTTGCCATGGCAACCCAACCCCATACTTACCATGGCAACACAACCGCATGGTTACAATGGAAACGCTACCCCATGGTTACCATGGCAACACAACCGCATGGTTGCCATGGCAACTAAACGCCATGGTTACCATGGCAACAGAACCCCATAGTTGCCATGGCAACTAAACGCCATGGTTCCCATGGCAACACAACGCCGTGGTTGCCATGGCAACCCAACCCCATGGTTACCATGGCAACACAACCGCATGGTTACCATGGCAACGCTACCCATGGTTACCATGGCAACACAACCGCATGGTTACCATGGCAACACTACCCCATGGTTTCCATTCCAAAAGAACCGCCTGATAACCATTGCAACCCAACCCCATAGTTACCATGGCAACCAAACCCCATGGTTGCCATGGCAACACTACCCCATGGTTACCATGGCAACAGAACCCCATAGTTCCCATGGAAACTAAACGCCATGGTTACCATGGCAACACAACCCCATGGTTGCCATGGCAACAGTATCCCATAGTTGCCATGGCAACTAAACTCCATGGTTACCATGGCAGCACAACCCCATGGTTCTCATGGCAACACAACCCCGTGGTTTCCATGGCAACCAAACCCCATCGTTACCATGGCAACACAACCCCATGGTTGCCATGGCAACCCAACCCCATGGTTACCATGGCAACACTACCCCATGGTTACCATGGCAACACAACTGCATGGTTACCATGGCAACACTACCCCATGGTTGCCATTCCAAAAGAACCGCCTGATAACCATTGCAACCCAACCCCATACTTACCATGGCAACACAACCCCATGGTTGCCATGGCAACACTACCCCATGGTTACCATGGCAACAGAACCCCATGGTTACCATAGCAACCAAACCGCGTAGTTGGCATGGCAACCCAACCCCATCGTTTCCATGGCAACACAACCCCAGGCTTGCCATGGCAACACTACCCCATGGTTACCATGGCAACAGAACCCCATAGTTGCCATGGAAAATAAACGCTATGGTTACCATGGCAACACAACCCCGTGGTTGCCATGGCAACCCAACCTCATGGTTACCATGGCAACAGTACCCCATGGTTACCATGGCAACACAACTGCATGGTTACCTTGGCAACACTACCCCATGGTTGCCATTCCAAAAAAACCGCATGATAACCATTGCAACCCAACCCCATACTTACCATGGCAACACAACCCCATGGTTGCCATGGCAACACTACCCCATCGTTACCATGGCAACAGAACCCCATACTTGCCATGGCAACTCAACCCCATCGTTACCATGGCAACACAACCCCATGGTTACCATGGCAACAGAACGCCATGGTTACCATAGCAACCAAACCCCGTGGTTGCCATGGCAACCCAACCCCATGGTTACCATGGCAACCCAATCCCATGGTTACCATGGCAACACAACCGCCTGATAACCATTGCAACCCAACCCCATAGTTACCATGGCAACACAACCCCATGGTTGCCATGGCAACACTACCCCATGGTTACCATGGAAACAGAACCCCATAGTTCCCATGGCAACTAAACGCCATGGTTACCATGGCAACACAACCCCATGGTTGCCATGGCAACCCAACCCCATGGTTACCATAGCAACCAAACCGCGTGGTTGCCATGGCAACACAACCCCATGGTTGCCATGGCAACACTACCCCATGGTTACCATGGCAACAGAACCCCATGGTTACCATAGCAACCAAACCGCGTAGTTGCCATGGTAACCCAACCCCATCGTTACCATGGCAACACAACCCCATGGTTGCCATGGCAACACTACCCCATGGTTACCATGGCAACCCAACCCCATAGTTGCCATGGAAATAAACGCCATGGTTACCATGGCAACACAACCCCATGGTTGCCATGGCAACCCAACCCCATGGTTACCATGGCAACACTACCCCATGGTTACCATGGCAACACAACTGCATGGTTACCATGGCAACACTACCCCATGGTTGCCATTCCAAAAGAACCGCCTGATAACCATTGCAACCCAACCCCATAGTTACCATGGCAACACAACCCCATGGTTGCCATGGCAACACTACCCCATGGTTACCATAGCAAGCAAACCCCGTGGTTGCCATGGCAACCCAACCCCATGGTTACCATGGCAACACAACCGCATGGTTACCATTGCAACACAACCCCATGGTTGCCATGGAAACACTACCCCATGGTTACCATGGCAACACAACCCCATAGTTGCCATGGCAACTAAACGCCATGGTTACCATGGCAACACAACCCCATGGTTGCCATGGCAACACTACCCCATGGTTACCATGGCAACACAACCGCATGGTTACCACGGCATCTCAACCGCATGGTTGCCATGTCAACTAAACCCCATCGTTACCATGTCAACACTACACCATGGTTCCCATGGCAACACAACCCCGTGGTTGCCATGGCAACCCATCCCAATCGTTACCACGGCAACACAACCCCATGGTTGCCATGGCAACCCTACCCCATGGTTACCATGGCAACACAACCCCATGGTTGCCATGGCAACACTACCCCATGGTTACCATGGCAACAGAACCCCCTAGTTGCCATGGCAACTAAACGCCATGGATACCATGGCAACACAACCCCATGGTTGCCGTGGCAACACAATTCCATGGTTACGATGGCAACAGAACCCCATGCTAACCATAGCAACCAAACCCCATGGTTACCATGGCAACACAACCGCATGGTTACCATGGCAACACTACCCCATGGTTGCCATGGCAACTAAACCCCATAGTTTCCATAGTAACCCAACCCCATAGTTACCATGGCAACACAACCCCATGGTTGCCATGGCAACACTACCCCATGGTTACCATAGCAACAGAACCCCATAGTTGCTATGGCAACTAAACGCCATGGTTCCCATGGCAACACAACGCCGTGGTTGCCATGGCAACCCAACCCCATGGTTACCATGGCAACACAACCGCATGGTTACCATGGAACGCTACCCCATGGTTACCATGGCAACACAACCGCATGGTTACCATGGCAACACTACCCCATGATTGCCATTCCAAAAGAACCGCCTGATAACCATTGCAACCCAACCCCATACTTACCATGGCAACACAACCCCATGGTTGCCATGGCAACCCAACCCCATCGTTACCATGGCAACACAACCCCATGTTTGCCATGGCAACACTACCCCATGGTTACCATGGCAACAGTATCCCATAGTTGCCATGGCAACTAAACTCCATGGTTACCATGGCAACACAACCCCATGGTTCTCATGGCAACACAACCCCGTGGTTTCCATGGCAACCCAACCCCATCGTTACCATGGCAACTAAACGCCATGGTTACCATGGCAACACAACCCCATGGTTGCCATGGCAACCCAATCCCATGGTTACCATGGCAACACAACCGCATGGTTACAATGGAAACGCTACCCCATGGTTACCAAGGCAACACAACCGCATGCTTGCCATGGCAACTAAACGCCATGGTTACCATGGCAACAGAACCCCATAGTTGCCATGGCAACTAAACGCCATGGTTCCCATGGCAACACAACGCCGTGGTTGCCATGGCAACGCAACCCCATGGTTACCATGGCAACACAACCGCATGGTTACCATGGCAACGCTACCCATGGTTACCATGGCAACACAACCGCATGGTTACCATGGCAACACTACCCCATGGTTGCCATTCCAAAAGAACCGCCTGATAACCATTGCAACCCAACCCCATAGTTACCATGGCAACACAACCCCATGGTTGCCATGGCAACACTACCCCATGGTTACCATGGAAACAGAACCCCATAGTTGCCATGGCAACTAAACGCCATGGTTACCATGGCAACCCAACCCCATGGTTACCATGGCAACAGAACCCCATGGTTACCATAGCAACCAAACCGCGTGGTTGCCATGGCAACCCAACCCCATGGTTACCGTGGCAACACAACCGCATGGTTACCATGGCAACACTACCCCATGGTTACCATGGCAACAGAACCCCATAGTTCCCATGGAAACTAAACGCCATGGTTACCATGGCAACACAACCCCATGGTTGCCATGGCAACAGTATCCCATAGTTGCCATGGCAACTAAACTCCATGGTTACCATGAGAGCACAACCCCAAGGTTCTCATGGCAACACAACTCCATGGTTGCCATGGCAACCCAACCCCATGGTTACCATGGCAACACAACCGCATGGTTACAATGGAAACGCTACCCTATGATTACCACGGCAACACAACCGCATGGTTACCATGGCAACACTACCCCATGGTTACCATGGCAACAGAACCCCATAGTTGCCATGGCAACTAAACGCCATGGTTACCATGGCAACCCAACCCCATGGTTACCATGGCAAGAGAACCCCATGGTTACCATAGCAACCAAACCGCGTGGTTGCCATGGCAACCCAACCCCATGGTTACCATGGCAACACAACCGCATGGTTGCCATGGCAACACTACCCCATGGTTACCATGGCAACAGAACCCCATAGTTGCCATGGAAACTAAACGCCATGGTTACCATGGCAACACAACCCCATGGTTGCCATGGCAACCCAACCCCATGGTTACCATGGCAACACTACCCCATGGTTACCATGGCAACACAACTGCATGGTTACCATGGCAACACTACCGCATGGTTGCCATTCCAAAAGAACCGCCTGATAACCATTGCAACCCAACCCCATACTTACCATGGCAACACAACCCCATGGTTGCCATGGCAACACTACCCCATGGTTACCATGGAACAGAACCCCATGGTTACCATAGCAACCAAACCGCGTAGTTGGCATGGCAACCCAACCCCATCGTTACCATGGCAACACAACCCCATGGTTGCCATGGCAACACTACCCCATGGTTACCATGGCAACAGAACCCCATAGTTGCCATGGAAAATAAACGCCATGGTTACCATGGCAACACAACCCCATGGTTGCCATGGCAACCCAACACCATGGTTACCATGGTAACACTACCCCATGGTTACCATGGCAACACAACTGCATGGTTACCTTGGCAACACTACCCCATGGTTGCCATTCCAGAAGAACCGCCTGATAACCATTGCAACCCAACCCCATACTTACCATGGCAACACAACCCCATGGTTGCCATGGCAACACTACCCCATGGTTACCATGGCAACAGAACCCCATGGTTACCATGGCAACACAACCCCATGGTTACCATGGCAACAGAACGCCATGGTTACCATAGCAACCAAACCCCGTGGTTGCCATGGCAACCCAACACCATGGTTACCATGGCAACACAACCGAATGGTTACCATGGCAACACAACCCCATGGTTGCCATGGCAACACTACCCCATGGTTCCCATGGCAACACAACCGCATGGTTACCACGGCATCTCAACCGCATGGTTGCCATGGCAACTAAACCCCATAGTTGCCATAGCAACCCGACCCCATAGTTACCATGGCAACACAACCCCATGGTTGCCATGGCAACCGAACCCCATCGTTACCATGGCAACACAACCCCATGTTTGCCATGGCAACACTACCCCATGGTTACCATGGCAACAGTATCCCATAGTTGCCATGGCAACTAAACTCCATGGTTACCATGGCAACACAACCCCATGGTTCTCATGGCAACACAACCCCGTGGTTTCCATGGCAACCCAACCCCATCGTTACCAGGGCAACACAACCCCACGGTTGCCATGGCAACCCAACACCACGGTTACCATGGCAACACAGCCGCATGGTTACAATCGAAACGCTACCCCATGGTTACCAAGGCAACACAACCGCATGGTTGCCATGGCAACACAACCGCCTGATAACCATTGCAACCCAACCCCATAGTTACCATGGCAACACAACCCCATGGTTGCCATGGCAACACTACCCCATGGTTACCATGGCAACAGAACCCCATAGTTGCCATGGCAACTCAACCCCATCGTTACCATGGCAACACAACCCCATGGTTACCATGGCAACAGAACGCCATGGTTACCATAGCAACCAAACCCCGTGGTTGCCATGGCAACCCAACCCCATGGTTACCATGGCAACGCAACCCCATGGTTACCATGGCAACACAACCGCATGGTTGCCATGGCAACACTACCCCATGGTTACCATGGCAACAGAACCCCATAGTTCCCATGGAAACTAAACGCCATGGTTACCATGGCAACACAACCCCATGGTTGCCATGGCAACAGTATCCCATAGTTGCCATGGCAACTAAACTCCATGGTTACCATGAGAGCACAACCCCAAGGTTCTCATGGCAACACAACCCCATGGTTGCCATGGCAACCCAACCCCATGGTTACCATGGCAACACAACCGCATGGTTACAATGGAAACGCTACCCCATGGTTACCAAGGCAACACAACCGCATGGTTGCAATGGCAACTGAACGCCATGGTTACCATGGCAACAGAACCCCATAGTTGCCATGGCAACTAAACGCCATGGTTCCCATGGCAACACAACGCCGTGGTCGCCATGGCAACCCAACCCCATGGTTACCATGGCAACACAACCGCATGGTTACCATGGCAACGCTACCCATGGTTACCATGGCAACACAACCGCATGGTTACCATGGCAACACTACCCCATGGTTTCCATTCCAAAAGAACCGCCTGATAACCATTGCAACCCAACCCCATAGTTACCATGGCAACACAACCCCATGGTTGCCATGGCAACACTACCCCATGCTTACCATGGCAACAGAACCCCATAGTTCCCATGGAAACTAAATGCCATGGTTACCATGGCAACACAACCCCATGGTTGCCATGGCAACAGTATCCCATAGTTGCCATGGCAACTAAACTCCATGGTTACCATGGCAGCACAACCCCATGGTTCTCATGGCAACACAACCCCGTGGTTTCCATGGCAACCAAACCCCATCGTTACCATGGCAACACAACCCCATGGTTGCCATGGCAACCCAACCCCATGGTTACCATGGCAACACTACCCCATGGTTACCATGGCAACACAACTGCATGGTTACCATGGCAACACTACCCCATGGTTGCCATTCCAAAAGAACCGCCTGATAACCATTGCAACCCAACCCCATACTTACCATGGCAACACAACCCCATGGTTGCCATGGCAACACTACCCCATGGTTACCATGGCAACAGAACCCTATGGTTACCATAGCAACCAAACCGCGTAGTTGGCATGGCAACCCAACCCCATCGTTACCATGGCAACACAACCCCATGGTTGCCATGGCAACACTACCCCATGGTTACCATGGCAACAGAACCCCATAGTTGCCATGGAAAATAAACGCCATGGTTACCATGGCAACACAACCCCATGGTTGCCATGGCAACCCAACCTCATGGTTACCATGGCAACAGTACCCCATGGTTACCATGGCAACACAACTGCATGGTTATCTTGGCAACACTACCCCATGGTTGCCATTCCAAAAGAACCGCCTGATAAACATTGCAACCCAACCCCATACTTACCATGGCAACACTACCCCATGGTTGCCATGGCAACACTACCCCATGGTTACCATGGCAACAGAACCCCATAGTTGCCATGGCAAGTCAACCCCATCGTTACCATGGCAACACAACCCCATGGTTACCATGGCAACAGAACGCCATGGTTACCATAGCAACCAAACCCCGTGGTTGCCATGGCAACCCAACCCCATGGTTACCATGGCAACCCAATCCCATGGTTACCATGGCAACACAACCGCCTGATAACCATTGCAACCCAACCCCATAGTTACCATGGCAACACAACCCCATGGTTGCCATGGCAACACTACCCCATGGTTACCATGGCAACAGAACCACATAGTTGCCATGGCAACACTACCCCATGGTTACCATGGCAACACAACCCCATGGTTACCATGGCAAGAGAACGCCATGGTTACCATAGCAACCAAACCCCGTGGTTGCCATGGCAACACAACCGCATGGTTACCACGGCATCTCAACACCATGGTTGCCATGGCAACTAAACCCCATAGTTTCCATAGCAACCCAACCCCATAGTTACAATGGCAACACAACCCCATGGTTCCCATGGCAACACAACCCCGTGGTTGCCATGGCAACCCAAACCCATCGTTACCATGGCAAATAAACGCCACGGTTACCATGGCAACACAACCCCATGGTTCCCATGGCAACACAACCCCGTGGTTGCCATGGCAACCCAACCCCATCGTTACCACGGCAACACAACCCCATGGTTGCCATGGCAACACTACCCCATGGTTACCATGGCAACACAACCCCATGGTTGCCATGGCAACACTACCCCATGGTTACCATGGCAACAGAACCCTATAGTTGCTATGGCAACTAAACGCCATGGTTACCATGGCAACACAACCCCATGGTTGCCATGGCAACACAACCCCATGGTTACGATGGCAACAGAACCCCATGCTAACCATAGCAACCAAACCCCATGGTTACCATGGCAACACAACCGCATGGTTACCATGGCAACACTACCCCATGGTTACCATGGCAACTAAACCCCATAGTTTCCATAGTAACCAAACCCCATAGTTACCATGGCAACACAACCCCATGGTTGGATGGCAACACAACCCCATGGTTACCATAGCAACAGAACCCCATAGTTACTATGGCAAATAAATGCCATGGTTCCCATGGCAACACAACGCCGTGGTTGCCATGGCAACCCAACCCCATGGTTACCATAGCAACACAACCGCATGGTTACCATGGCAACGCTACCCCATGGTTACCATGGCAACACAAACGCATGGTTACCATGGCAACACAACCCCATGGTTCCCATGGCAACACAACCCCGTGGTTGCCATGGCAACCCAAACCCATCGTTACCATGGTAAATAAACGCCATGGTTACCATGGCAACACAACCCCATGGTTCCCATGGCAACACAACCCCGTGGTTGCCATGGCAAGCCAACCCCATCGTTACCACGGCAACACAACCCCATGGTTGCCATGGCAACACTACCCCATGGTTACCATGGCAACACAACCCCATGGTTGCCATGGCAACACTACCCCATGGTTACCATGGCAACAGAACCCCATAGTTGCCATGGCAACTAAACGCCATGGTTACCAAGGCAACACAACCCCATGGTTGCCATGGAAACACAACCCCATTGTTACGATGGCAACAGAACCCCATGTAAACCATAGCAACCAAACCCCATGGTTACCATGGCAAAACAACCGCATGGTTACCATGGCAACACTACCCCATGGTTACCATGGCAACTAAACCCCATAGTTTCCATAGTAACCAAACCCCATAGTTACCATGGCAACACAACCCCATGGTTGCCATGGCAACACTACCCCTTGGTTACCATAGCAACAGAACCCCATAGTTACTATGGCAACTAAACGCCATGGTTCCCATGGCAACACAACGCCGTGGTTGCCATGGCAACACTACCCCATGGTTACCATGGCAACACAACCGCATGGTTACCATGGCAACGCTACCCCATGGTTACCATGGCAACACAATCGCATGGTTACCATGGCAACACTACCCCATGTTTGCCATTCCAAAAGAACGGCCTGATAATCATTGCAATCGAACCCCATACTTACCATGGCAACAGAACCCCATGGTTGCCATGGCAACACTACCCCATGGTTACCATGGCAACAGAACCCCATAGTTGCCATGGCAACTAAACGCCATGGTTACCATGGCAACCCAACCCCTTGGTTACCATGGCAACAGAACGCCATGGTTACCATAGCAACCAAACCCCGTTGTTGCCATGGCAACACAACCCCATGGTTACAATGGCAACACAACCGCATGGTTACCATGGCAACACTACCCCATGATTGCCATTCCAATAGAACCGCCTGATAACCATTGTAACCCAACCCCATAGTAACCATGGCAACACAACCCCATGGTTACCATGGCAACAGAACCCCATAGTTGCCATGGCAACTAAACGCCATGGTTACCATGGTAACACAACCCCATGGTTGCCATGGAAACCCAACCCCATGGTTACCATGGAAACACAAACGCATCGTTACCACGGCATCTCAACCGCATGGTTGCCATGGCAACTAAACCCCATAGTTGCCATAGCAACCCAACCACATAGTTACCATGGCAACACAACCCCGTCGTTGCCATGGGAACCCAACCCCATCGTTACCATGGCAACACAACCCCATGTTTGCCATGGCAACACTACCCCATGGTTACCATGGCAACTGTATCCCATAGTTGCCATGGCAACTAAACGCCATGGTTACCATGGCAACACAACCCCATGGTTCCCATGGCAACACAACCCCGTGGTTGCCATGGCAACCCAACCCCATCGTTACCATGGCAACACAACCCCATGGTTGCCATGGCAACCCAACCGCATGGTTACCATGGCAACACAACCGTATGGTTACAATGGCAACGCTACCCCATGGTTACCATGGCAACACAACCGCATGGTTACCATGGCAACACTACACCATGGTTGCCATTCCAAAAGAACCGCCTGATAACCATTGCAACCCAACCCCATAGTTACCATGGCAACACAACCCCATGGTTGCCATGGCAACACTACCCCATGGTTACCATGGCAACAGAACACCATGGTTACCATGGCAACCCAACCGCATGGTTACCATGGCAACAGAACGCCATGGTTACCATAGCAACCAAACCCCGTGGTTGCCATGGCAACCCAACCCCATGGTTACCATGGCAACACAACCGCATGGTTACCATGGCAACACTACCCCATGATTGCCATTCCAAAAGAACCGCCTGATAACCATTGCAACCCAACCCCATAGTTACCATGGCAACACTACCCCATGGTTACCATGGCAACAGTATCCCATAGTTGCCATGGCAACTAAACGCCATGGTTACCATGGCAACACAACCCCATAGTTGCCATGGCAACTAAACGCCATGTTTACCATGGCAACACAACTCCATGGTTGCCATGGAAACCCAACCCCATGTTTACCATGGAAACACAAACGCATCGTTACCACGGCATCTCAACCGCATGGTTGCCATGGCAACTAAACCCCATAGTTGCCATAGCAACCCAACCACATAGTTACCATGGCAACACAACCCCGTCGTTGCCATGGCAACCCAACCCCATCGTTACTATGGCAACACAACCCCATGTTTGCCATGGCAACACTACCCCATGGTTACCATGGCAACTGTATCCCATAGTTGCCATGGCAACTAAACGCCATGGTTACCATGGCAACACAACCCCATGGTTCCCATGGCAACACAACCCCGTGGTTGCCATGGCAACCCAACCCCATCGTTACCATGGCAACTAAACGCCATGGTTACCATGGCAACACAACCCCATGGTTGCCATGGCAACCCAACCCCATGGTTACCATGGAAACACAACCGCATGGTTACAATGGAAACGCTACCCCATGGTTACCAAGTCAACACAACGGCATGGTTGCCATGGCAACTAAACGCCATGGTTACCATGGCAACAGAACCCCATAGTTGCCATGGCAACTAAACGCCATGGTTCCCATGGCAACACAACGCCGTGGTTGCCATGGCAACCCAACCCCATGGTTACCATGGCAACACAACCGCATGGTTACCATGGCAACGCTACCCATGGTTACCATGGCAACACTACCCCATGGTTGCCATTCCAAAAGAACCGCCTGATAACCATTGCAACCCAACCCCATACTTACCATGGCAACACAACCCCATGGTTGCCATGGCAACACTACCCCATGGTTACCATGGCAACAGAACCCCATAGTTGCCGTGCCAACTAAACGCCATGGTTACCATGGCAACCCAACCCCATGGTTACCATGGCAAGAGAACCCCATGGTTACCATAGCAACCAAACCGCGTGGTTGCCATGGCAACACTACCCCATGGTTACCATGGCAACAGAACCCCATAGTTCCCATGGAAACTAAACGCCATGGTTACCATGGCAACACAACCCCATGGTTGCCATGGCAACAGTATCCCATAGTTGCCATGGCAACTAAACTCCATGGTTACCATGGCAGCACAGCCCCATGGTTCTCATGGCAACACAACCCCGTGGTTTCCATGGCAACCAAACCCCATCGTTACCATGGCAACACAACCCCATGGTTGCCATGGCAACCCAACCCCATGGTTACCATGGCAACACAACCGCATGGTTACAATGGAAACGCTACCCTATGGTTACCACGGCAACACAACCGCATGGTTACCATGGCAACACTACCCCATGGTTGCCTTTCCAAAAGAACCGCCTGATAACCATTGCAACCCAACCCCATAGTTACCATGGAAACACAACCCCATGGTTGCCATGGCAACACTACCCCATGGTTACCATGGCAACAGAACCCCATAGTTGCCATGGCAACTAAACGCCATGGTTACCATGGCAACCCAACCCCATGGTTACCATGGCAAGAGAACCCCATGGTTACCATAGCAACCAAACCGCGTGGTTGCCATGGCAACCCAACCCCATGGTTACCATGGCAACACAACCGCATGGTTGCCATGGCAACACTACCCCATGGTTACCATGGCAACAGAACCCCATAGTTGCCATGGAAACTAAACGCCATGGTTACCATGGCAACACAACCCCATGGTTGCCATGGCAACCCAACCCCATGGTTACCATGGCAACACTACCCCATGGTTACCATGGCAACACAACTGCATGGTTACCATGGCAACACTACCCCATGGTTGCCATTCCAAAAGAACCGCCTGATAACCATTGCAACCCAACCCCATACTTACCATGGCAACACAACCCCATGGTTGCCATGGCAACACTACCCCATGGTTACCATGGAACAGAACCCCATGGTTACCATAGCAACCAAACCGCGTAGTTGGCATGGCAACCCAACCCCATCGTTACCATGGCAACACAACCCCATGGTTGCCATGGCAACACTACCCCATGGTTACCATGGCAACAGAACCCCATAGTTGCCATGGAAAATAAACGCCATGGTTACCATGGCAACACAACCCCATGGTTGCCATGGCAACCCAACCCCATGGTTACCATGGTAACACTACCCCATGGTTACCATGGCAACCCAACTGCATAGTTACCTTGGCAACACTACCCCATGGTTGCCATTCCAGAAGAACCGCCTGATAACCATTGCAACCCAACCCCATACTTACCATGGCAACACAACCCCATGGTTGCCATGGCAACACTACCCCATGGTTACCATGGCAACAGAACCCCATGGTTACCATGGCAACACAACCCCATGGTTACCATGGCAACAGAACGCCATGGTTACCATAGCAACCAAACCCCGTGGTTGCCATGGCAACACTACCCCATGGTTCCCATGGCAACACAACCGCATGATTACCACGGCATCTCAACCGCATGGTTGCCATGGCAACTAAACCCCATAGTTGCCATAGCAACCCGACCCCATAGTTACCATGGCAACACAACCCCATGGTTGCCATGGCAACCGAACCCCATCGTTACCATGGCAACACAACCCCATGTTTGCCATGGCAACACTACCCCATGGTTACCATGGCAACAGTATCCCATAGTTGCCATGGCAACTAAACTCCATGGTTACCATGGCAACACAACCCCATCGTTACCAGGGCAACACAACCCCACGGTTGCCATGGCAACCCAACACCACGGTTACCATGGCAACACAGCCGCATGGTTACAATGGAAACGCTACCCCATGGTTACCAAGGCAACACAACCGCATGGTTGCCATGGCAACACAACCGCCTGATAACCATTGCAACCCAACCCCATAGTTACCATGGCAACACAACCCCATGGTTGCCATGGCAACACTACCCCATGGTTACCATGGCAACAGAACCCCATAGTTGCCATGGCAACTCAACCCCATCGTTACCATGGCAACACAACCCCATGGTTACCATGGCAACAGAACGCCATGGTTACCATAGCAACCAAACCCCGTGGTTGCCATGGCAACCCAACCCCATGGTTACCATGGCAACGCAACCCCATGGTTACCATGGCAACACAACCGCATGGTTGCCATGGCAACACTACCCCATGGTTACCATGGCAACAGTATCCCATAGTTGCCATGGCAACTAAACTCCATGGTTACCATGGCAACACAACCCCATGGTTCTCATGGCAACACAACCCCGTGGTTTCCATGGCAACCCAACCCCATCGTTACCATGGCAACTAAACGCCATGGTTCCCATGGCAACACAACCCCATGGTTGCCATGGCAACCCAACCCCATGGTTACCATGGCAACACAACCGCATGGTTACAATGGAAACGCTACCCCATGGTTACCAAGGCAACACAACCGCATGGTTGCCATGGCAACTAAACGCCATGGTTACCATGGCAACAGAACCCCATAGTTGCCATGGCAACTAAACGCCATGGTTCCCATGGCAACACAACGCCGTGGTTGCCATGGCAACCCAACCCCATGGTTACCATGGCAACACAACCGCATGGTTACCATGGCAACGCTACCCATGGTTACCATGGCAACACAACCGCATGGTTACCATGGCAACACTACCCCATGGTTTCCATTCCAAAAGAACCGCCTGATAACCATTGCAACCCAACCCCATAGTTACCATGGCAACCAAACCCCATGGTTGCCATGGCAACACTACCCCATGGTTACCATGGCAACAGAACCCCATAGTTCCCATGGAAACTAAACGCCATGGTTACCATGGCAAAACAACCCCATGGTTGCCATGGCAACAGTATCCCATAGTTGCCATGGCAACTAAACTCCATGGTTACCATGGCAGCACAACCCCATGGTTCTCATGGCAACACAACCCCGTGGTTTCCATGGCAACCAAACCCCATCGTTACCATGGCAACCCAACCCCATGGTTGCCATGGCAACCCAACCCCATGGTTACCATGGCAACACAACCGCATGGTTACCATTGCAACACAACCCCATCGTTACCATGGCAACACAACCCCATGGTTGCCATGGCAACACTACCCCATGGTTACCATGGCAACACAACCGCATGGTTACCATGGCATCTCAACCGCATGGTTGCCATGGCAACTAAACCCCATAGTTGCCATAGCAACCCAACCCCATAGTTACCATGGCAACACAACCCCATGGTTGCCATGGCAACCCAACCCCATCGTTACCATGGCAACACAACCCCATGTTTGCCATGGCAACACTACCCCATGGTTACCATGGCAACAGTATCCCATAGTTGCCATGGCAACTAAACTCCATGGTTACCATGGCAACACAACCCCATGGTTCTCATGGCAACACAACCCCGTGGTTTCCATGGCAACCCAACCCCATCGTTACCATGGCAACTAAACGCCATGGTTACCATGGCAACACAACCCCATGGTTGCCATGGCAACCCAACCCCATGGTTACCATGGCAACACAACCGCATGGTTACAATGGAAACGCTACCCCATGGTTACCAAGGCAACACAACCGCATGGTTGCCATGGCAACTAAACGCCATGGTTACCATGGCAACAGAACCCCATAGTTGCCATGGCAACTAAACGCCATGGTTCCCATGGCAACACAACGCCGTGGTTGCCATGGCAACCCAACCCCATGGTTACCATGGCAACACAACCGCATGGTTACCATGGCAACGCTACCCATGGTTACCATGGCAACACAACCGCATGGTTACCATGGCAACACTACCCCATGGTTGCCATTCCAAAAGAACCGCCTGATAACCATTGCAACCCAACCCCATAGTTACCATGGCAACACAACCCCATGGTTGCCATGGCAACACTACCCCATGGTTACCATGGCAACAGAACCCCATAGTTGCCATGGCAACTAAACGCCATGGTTACCATGGCAACCCAACCCCATGGTTACCATGGCAACAGAACCCCATGGTTACCATAGCAACCAAACCGCGTGGTTGCCATGGCAACACAACCCCGTGTTTTCCATGGCAACCAAACCCCATCGTTACCATGGCAACACAACCCCATGGTTGCCATGGCAACCCAACCCCATGGTTACCATGGCAACACTACCCCATGGTTACCATGGCAACACAACTGCATGGTTACCATGGCAAAACTACCCCATGGTTGCCATTCCAAAAGAACCGCCTGATAACCATTGCAACCCAACCCCATACTTACCATGGCAACACAAACCCATGGTTGCCATGGCAACACTACCCCATGGTTACCATGGCAACGGAACCCCATGTTTACCATAGCAACCAAACCGCATAGTTGGCATGGCAACCCAACCCCATCGTTACCATGGCAACACAACCCCATGGTTGCCATGGCAACACTACCCCATGGTTACCATGGCAACAGAACCCCATAGTTGCCATGGAAAATAAACGCCATGGTTACCACGGCAACACAACCCCATGGTTGCCATGGCAACCCAACCTCATGGTTACCATGGCAACAGTACCCCATGGTTACCATGGCAACACAACTGCATGGTTACCTTGGCAACACTACCCCATGGTTGCCATTCCAAAAGAACCGCCTGATAACCATTGCAACACAACCCCATACTTACCATGGCAACACAACCCCATGGTTGCCATGGCAACACTACCCCATGGTTACCATGGCAACAGAACCCCATGGTTACCATAGCAACCAAACCGCGTAGTTGGCATGGCAACCCAACCCCATCGTTACCATGGCAACACAACCCCATGGTTGCCATGGCAACACTACCCCATGGTTACCATGGAAACAGAACCCCATAGTTGCCATGGAAAATAAACGCCATGGTTACCATGGCAACACAACCCCATGGTTGCCATGGCAACCCAACCTCATGGTTACCATGGCAACAGTACCCCATGGTTACCATGGCAACACAACTGCATGGTTACCTTGGCAACACTACCCCATGGTTGCCATTCCAAAAGAACCGCCTGATAACCATTGCAACCCAACCCCATAGTTACCATGGCAACACAACCCCATGGTTGCCATGGCAACACTACCCCATGGTTACCATGGCAACAGAACCCCATAGTTGCCATGGCAACTCAACCCCATCGTTACCATGGCAACACAACCCCATGGTTACCATGGCAACAGAACGCCATGGTTACCATAGCAACCAAACCCCGTGGTTGCCATGGCAACCCAACCCCATGGTTACCATGGCAACCCAACCCCATGGTTACCATAGCAACACAACCGCCTGATAAACATTGCAACCCAACCCCATAGTTACCATGGCAACACAACCCCATGGTTGCCATGGCAACACTACCCCATGGTTACCATGGCAACAGATCCCCATAGTTGCCATGGCAACACTACCCCACGGTTACCATGGCAACACAACCCCATGGTTACCATGGCAACAGAACGCCATGGTTACCATAGCAACCAAACCCCGTGGTTGCCATGGCAACACAACCGCATGGTTACCACAACAACACAACCGCATGGTTACCATGGCAACGCAACTGCATGGTTACCACGGCATCTCAACCCCATGGTTGCCATGGCAACTAAACCCCATACTTTCCATAGCAACCCAACCCCATAGTTACAATGGCAACACAACCCCATGGTTCCCATGGCAACACAACCCCGTGGTTGCCATGGCAACCCAAACCCATCGTTACCATGGCAAATAAACGCCATGGTTACCATGGCAACACAACCCCATGGTTCCCATGGCAACACAACCCCGTGGTTGCCATGGCAACACTACCCCATGGTTACCATGGCAACACAACCCCATGGTTGCCATGGCAACACTACCCCATGGTTACCATGGCAACAGAACCCCATAGTTGCTATGGCAACTAAACGCCATGGTTACCATGGCAACACAACCCCATGGTTGCCATGGCAACACAACCCCATGGTTACGATGGCAACAGAACCCCATGCTAACCATAGCAACCAAACCCCATGGTTACCATGGCAACACAACCGCATGGTTACCATGGCAACACTACCCCATGGTTACCATGGCAACTAAACCCCATAGTTTCCATAGTAACCAAACCCCATAGTTACCATGGCAACACAACCCCATGGTTGGATGGCAACAGTACCCCATGGTTACCATAGCAACAGAACCCCATAGTTACTATGGCAACTAAACGCCATGGTTCCCATGGCAACACAACGCCGTGGTTGCCATGGCAACCCAACCCCATGGTTACCATGGCAACACTACACCATGGTTCCCATGGCAACACAACCCCGTGGTTGCCATGGCAACCCATCCCCATCGTTACCACGGCAACACAACCCCATGGTTGCCATGGCAACCCTACCCCATGGTTACCATGGCAACACAACCCCATGGTTGCCATGGCAACACTACCCCATGGTTACCATGGCAACAGAACCCCCTAGTTGCCATGGCAACTAAACGCCATGGTTACCATGGCAACACAACCCCATGGTTGCCGTGGCAACACAATTCCATGGTTACGATGGCAACAGAACCCCATGCTAACCATAGCAACCAAACCCCATGGTTACCATGGCAACACAACCGCATGTTTACCATGGCAACACTACCCCATGGTTGCCATGGCAACTAAACCCCATAGTTTCCATAGTAACCCAACCCCATAGTTACCATGGCAACACAACCCCATGGTTGCCATGGCAACACTACCCCATGGTTACCATAGCAACAGAACCCCATAGTTGCTATGGCAACTAAACGCCATGGTTCCCATGCCAACACAACGCCGTGGTTGCCATGGCAACCCAACCCCATGGTTACCATGGCAACACAACCGCATGGTTACCATGGCAACGCTACCCCATGGTTACCATGGCAACACAAACGCATGGTTACCATGGCAACGCTGCCCCATGGTTACGATGGCAACCAAACCCCATGGTTAACATGGCAACAGAACGCCATGGTTACCATAGCAACCAAACACCGTGGTTGCCATGGCAACCCAACCCCATGGTTACAATGGCAACACAACCGCATGGTTACCATGGCAACACTACCCCATGATTGCCATTCCAAAAGAACCGCCTGATAACCATTGCAACCCAACCCCATACTTACCATGGCAACACAACCCCATGGTTGCCATGGCAACCCAAACCCATCGTTACCATGGCAAATAAACGCCATGGTTACCATGGCAACACAACCCCATGGTTCCCATGGCAACACAACCCCGTGGTTGCCATGGCAACACTACCCCATGGTTACCATGGCAACACAACCCCATGGTTGCCATGGCAACACTACCCCATGGTTACCATGGCAACAGAACCCCATAGTTGCTATGGCAACTAAACGCCATGGTTACCATGGCAACACAACCCCATGGTTGCCATGGCAACACAACCCCATGGTTACGATGGCAACAGAACCCCATGCTAACCATAGCAACCAAACCCCATGGTTACCATGGCAACACAACCGCATGGTTACCATGGCAACACTACCCCATGGTTACCATGGCAACTAAACCCCATAGTTTCCATAGTAACCAAACCCCATAGTTACCATGGCAACACAACCCCATGGTTGGATGGCAACACTACCCCATGGTTACCATAGCAACAGAACCCCATAGTTACTATGGCAACTAAACGCCATGGTTCCCATGGCAACACAACGCCGTGGTTGCCATGGCAACCCAACCCCATGGTTACCATGGCAACACTACACCATGGTTCCCATGGCAACACAACCCCGTGGTTGCCATGGCAACCCATCCCCATCGTTACCACGGCAACACAACCCCATGGTTGCCATGGCAACCCTACCCCATGGTTACCATGGCAACACAACCCCATGGTTGCCATGGCAACACTACCCCATGGTTACCATGGCAACAGAACCCCCTAGTTGCCATGGCAACTAAACGCCATGGTTACCATGGCAACACAACCCCATGGTTGCCGTGGCAACACAATTCCATGGTTACGATGGCAACAGAACCCCATGCTAACCATAGCAACCAAACCCCATGGTTACCATGGCAACACAACCGCATGTTTACCATGGCAACACTACCCCATGGTTGCCATGGCAACTAAACCCCATAGTTTCCATAGTAACCCAACCCCATAGTTACCATGGCAACACAACCCCATGGTTGCCATGGCAACACTACCCCATGGTTACCATAGCAACAGAACCCCATAGTGGCTATGGCAACTAAACGCCATGGTTCCCATGCCAACACAACGCCGTGGTTGCCATGGCAACCCAACCCCATGGTTACCATGGCAACACAACCGCATGGTTACCATGGCAACGCTACCCCATGGTTACCATGGCAACACAACCGCATGGTTACCATGGCAACGCTGCCCCATGGTTACGATGGCAACCAAACCCCATGGTTAACATGGCAACAGAACGCCATGGTTACCATAGCAACCAAACACCGTGGTTGCCATGGCAACCCAACCCCATGGTTACAATGGCAACACAACCGCATGGTTACCATGGCAACACTACCCCATGATTGCCATTCCAAAAGAACCGCCTGATAACCATTGCAACCCAACCCCATACTTACCATGGCAACACAACCCCATGGTTGCCATGTCAACACTACCCCATGGTTGCCATGGCAACACTACCCCATGGTTACCATGGCAACAGAACCCCATGCTAACCATAGCAACCAAACCCCACGGTTACCATGGCAACACAACCGCATGGTTACCATGGCAACGCTACCCCATGGTTACCATGGCAACACAACCGCATGGTTACCATGGCAACACTACCCCATGGTTGCCATTCGAAAAAAACCGCCTGATAACCATTGCAACCCAACCCCATACTTACCATGGCAACACAACCCCATGATTGCCATGGCAACACTACTCCATGGTTACCATGGCAACAGAACACCATGGTTACCATGGCAACCCAACCGCATGGTTACCATGGCAACAGAACGCCATGGTTACCATAGCAACCAAACCCCGTGGTTGCCATGGCAACCCAACCCCATGGTTACCATGGCAACACAACCGCATGTTTACCATGGCAACACTACCCCATGATTGCCATTCCAAAAGAACCGCCTGATAACCATTGCAACCCAACCCCATAGTTACCATGGCAACACTACCCCATCGTTACCATGGCAACAGTATCCCATAGTTGCCATGGCAACTAAACTCCATGGTTACCATGGCAACACAACCCCATGGTTCTCATGGCAACACAACCCCGTGGTTTCCATGGCAACCAAACCCCATCGTTACCATGGCAACACAACCCCATGGTTGCCATGGCAACCCAACCCCATGGTTACCATGGCAACACAACCGCATGGTTACAATGGAAACGCTACCCCATGGTTACCATGGCAGCACAACCGCATGGTTACCATGGCAACACTACCCCATGGTTACCATGGCAACAGAACCCCATAGTTGCCATGGCAACTAAACGCCATGGTTACCATGGCAACACAACCCCATGGTTGCCATGGCAACCCAACCCCATGGTTACCATAGCAACCAAACCGCGTGGTTGCCATGGCAAAACAACCCCATGGTTGCCATGGCAACACTACCCCATGGTTACCATGGCAACAGAACCCCATGGTTACCATAGCAACCAAACCGCGTAGTTGCCATGGTAACCCAACCCCATGGTTACCATGGCAACACAACCCCATGGTTGCCATGGCAACACTACCCCATGGTTACCATGGCAACCCAACCCCATAGTTGCCATGGAAATAAACGCCATGGTTACCATGGCAACACAACCCCATGGTTGCCATGGCAACCCAACCCCATGGTTACCATGGCAACACTACCCCATGGTTACCATGGCAACACAACTTCATGGTTACCATGGCAACACTACCCCATGGTT
The DNA here is from genome assembly GCF_964035555.1 of Netta rufina. Lineage (NCBI taxonomy): Eukaryota > Metazoa > Chordata > Aves > Anseriformes > Anatidae > Netta > Netta rufina. Next base: position 84,325 of record NW_028168856.1, on the reverse strand, counting down.
GCCATTCCAAAAGAACCGCCTGATAACCATTGCAACCCAACCCCATGGTTACCATGGCAACACAACCCCATGGTTGCCATGGCAACACTACCTCATGGTTACCATGGCAACAGAACCCCATGGTTACCATGGCAACACAACCCCATGGTTGCCATGGCAACAGAACGCCATGGTTACCATAGCAACCAAACCCCGTGGTTGCCATGGCAACCCAACCCCATGGTTACCATGGCAACACAACCGCATGGTTACCATTGCAACACAACCCCATGGTTGCCATGGAAACACTACCCCATGGTTACCATGGCAACACAACCCCATAGTTGCCATGGCAACTAAACGCCATGGTTACCATGGCAACACAACCCCATGGTTGCCATGGCAACACTACCCCATGGTTACCATGGCAACACAACCGCATGGTTACCACGGCATCTCAACCGCATGGTTGCCATGGCAACTAAACCCCATAGTTGCCATAGCAACCCAACCCCATAGTTACCATGGCAACACAACCCCATGGTTGCCATGGCAATTCAACCCCATCGTTACCATGGCAACACAACCCCATGTTTGCCATGGCAACACTACCCCATGGTTACCATGGCAACAGTATCCCATAGTTGCCATGGCAACTAAACTCCATGGTTACCATGGCAACACAACCCCATGGTTCTCATGGCAACACAACCCCGTGGTTTCCATGGCAACCCAACCCCATCGTTACCATGGCAACTAAACGCCATGGTTACCATGGCAACACAACCGCATGGTTGCCATGGCAACCCAACCCCATGGTTACCATGACAACACAACCGCATGGTTACAATGGAAACGCTACCCCATGGTTACCAAGGCAACACAACCGCATGGTTGCCATGGCAACTAAACGCCATGGTTACCATGGCAACAGAACCCCATAGTTGCCATGGCAACTAAACGCCATGGTTCCCATTCAACACAACGCCGTGGTTGCCATGGCAACCCAACCCCATGGTTACCATGGCAACACAACCGCATGGTTACCATGGCAACGCTACCCATGGTTACCATGGCAACACAACCGCATGGTTACCATGGCAACACTACCCCAAGGTTGCCATTCCAAAAGAACCGCCTGATAACCATTGCAACCCAACCCCATAGTTACCATGGCAACACAACCCCATGGTTGCCATGGCAACACTACCCCATGGTTACCATGGCAACAGAACCCCATAGTTCCCATGGAAACTAAACGCCATGGCTACCATGGCAACCCAACCCCATGGTTACCATGGCAACAGAACCCCATGGTTACCATAGCAACCAAACCGCGTGGTTGCCATGGCAACCCAACCCCATGGTTACCGTGGTAACACAACCGCATGGTTGCCATGGCAACACTACCCCATGGTTACCATGGCAACAGAACCCCATAGTTCCCATGGAAACTAAACGCCATGGTTACCATGGCAACACAACCCCACGGTTGCCATGGCAACAGTATCCCATAGTTGCCATGGCAACTAAACTCCATGGTTACCATGGCAGCACAACCCCATGGTTCTCATGGCAACACAACCCCGTGGTTTCCATGGCAACCAAACCCCATCGTTACCATGGCAACACAACCCCATGGTTGCCATGGCAACCCAAACCCATGGTTACCATGGCAACACAACCGCATGGTTACAATGGAAATGCTACCCTATGGTTACCACGGCAACACAACCGCATGGTTACCATGGCAACACTACCCCATGGTTGCCTTTCCAAAAGAACCGCCTGATAACCATTGCAACGCAACCCCATAGTTACCATGGCAACACAACCCCATGGTTGCCATGGCAACACTACCCCATGGTTACCATGGCAACAGAACCCCATAGTTGCCATGGCAACTAAACGCCATGGTTACCATGGCAACCCAACCCCATGGTTACCATGGCAAGAGAACCCAATGGGTACCATAGCAACCAAACCGCATGGTTGCCATGGCAACCCAACCCCATGGTTACCATGGCAACACATCCGCATGGTTGCCATGGCAACACAACCGCCTGATAACCATTGCAACCCAACCCCATAGTTACCATGGCAACACAACCCCATGGTTGCCATGGCAACACTACCCCATGGTTACCATGGCAACAGAACCCCATAGTTGCCATGGCAACTCAACCCCATCGTTACCATGGCAACACAACCCCATGGTTACCATGGCAACAGAACGCCATGGTTACCATAGCAACCAAACCCCGTGGTTGCCATGGCAACCCAACCCCATGGTTACCATGGCAACCCAACCCCATGGTTACCATGGCAACACAACCCCATGGTTCTCATGGCAACACAACCCCGTGGTTTCCATGGCAACCCAACCCCATTGTTACCATGGCAACTAAACGCCATGGTTACCATGGCAACACAACCCCATGGTTGCCATGGCAACCCAACCCCATGGTTACCATGGCAACACAACCGCATGGTTACAATGGAAACGCTACCCCATGGTTACGATGGCAACACAACCGCATGGTTACCATGGCAACACTACCCCATGGTTTCCATTCCAAAAGAACCGCCTGATAACCATTGCAACCCAACCCCATAGTTACCATGGCAACACAACCGCATGGTTGCCATGGCAACTAAACGCCATGGTTACCATGGCAACAGAACCCCATAGTTGCCATGGCAACTAAACGCCATGGTTCCCATGGCAACACAACGCCGTGGTTACCATGGCAACCCAACCCCATGGTTACCATGGCAACACAACCGCATGGTTACCATGGCAACGCTACCCATGGTTACGATGGCAACACAACCGCATGGTTACCATGGCAACACTACCCCATGGTTTCCATTCCAAAAGAACCGCCTGATAACCATTGCAACCCAACCCCATAGTTACCATGGCAACACAACCCCATGGTTGCCATGGCAACACTACCCCATGGTTACCATGGCAACAGAACCCCATAGTTCCCATGGAAACTAAACGCCATGGTTCCCATGGCAACACAACCCCATGGTTGCCATGGCAACAGTATCCCATAGTTGCCATGGCAACTAAACTCCATGGTTACCATGGCAGCACAACCCCATGGTTCTCATGGCAACACAACCCCGTGGTTTCCATGGCAACCAAACCCCATCGTTACCATGGCAACACAACCCCATGGTTGCCATGGCAACACTACCCCATTGTTACCATGGCAACAGAACCCCATAGTTGCCATGGCAACTAAACGCCATGGTTACCATGGCAACACAACCCCATGGTTGCCATGGCAACACAACCCCATGGTTACCATGGCAACCCAACCCCATGGTTACCATAGCAACCAAACCGCGTGGTTGCCATGGCAACACAACCCCATGGTTGCCATGGCAACACTACCCCATGGTTACCATGGCAACAGAACCCCATGGTTACCATAGCAACCAAACCGCGTAGTTGCCATGGTAACCCAACCCCATGGTTACCATGGCAACACAACCCCATGGTTGCCATGGCAACACTACCCCATGGTTACCATGGCAACCCAACCCCATAGTTGCCATGGAAATAAACGCCATGGTTACCATGGCAACACAACCCCATGGTTGCCATGGCAACCCAACCCCATGGTTACCATGGCAACACTACCCCATGGTTACCATGGCAACACAACTGCATGGTTACCATGGCAACACTACCCCATGGTTGCCATTCCAAAAGAACCGCCTGATAACCATTGCAACCCAACCCTATGGTTACCATGGCAACACAACCCCATGGTTGCAATGGCAACACTACCCCATGGTTACCATGGCAACAGAACCCCATGGTTACCATGGCAACACAACCCCATGGTTACCATGGCAACAGAACCCCATGCTAACCATAGCAACCAAACCCCGTGGTTGCCATGGAAACCCAACCCCATGGTTACCATGGCAACACAACCGCATGGTTACCATTGCAACACAACCCCATGGTTGCCATGGAAACACTACCCCATGGTTACCATGGCAACACAACCCCATAGTTGCCATGGCAACTAAACGCCATGGTTACCATGGCAACACAACCCCATGGTTGCCATGGCAACACTACCCCATGGTTACCATGGCAACACAACCGCATGGTTACCACGGCATCTCAACCGCATGGTTGCCATGTCAACTAAACCCCATAGTTGCCATAGCAACCCAACCCCATCGTTACCATGGCAACACAACCCCATGGTTGCCATGGCAACCCAACCCCATCGTTACCATGGCAACACAACCCCATGTTTGCCATGGCAACACTACCCCATGGTTACCATGGCAACAGTATCCCATAGTTGCCATGGCAACTAAACTCCATGGTTACCATGGCAACACAACCCCATGGTTCTCATGGCAACACAACCCCGTGGTTTCCATGGCAACCCAACCCCATCGTTACCATGGCAACTAAACGCCATGGTTACCATGGCAACACAACCCCATGGTTGCCATGGCAACCCAACCCCATGGTTACCATGGAAACACAACCGCATGGTTACAATGGAAACGCTACCCCATGGTTACCAAGTCAACATAACGGCATGGTTGCCATGGCAACTAAACGCCATGGTTACCATGGCAACAGAACCCCATAGTTGCCATGGCAACTAAACGCCATGGTTCCCATGGCAACACAACGCCGTGGTTGCCATGGCAACCCAACCCCATGGTTACCATGGCAACACAACCGCATGGTTACCATGGCAACGCTACCCATGGTTACCATGGCAACACAACCGCATGGTTACCATGGCAACACTACCCCATGGTTGCCATTCCAAAAGAACCGCCTGATAACCATTGCAACCCAACCCCATACTTACCATGGCAACACAACCCCATGGTTGCCATGGCAACACTACCCCATGGTTACCATGGCAACAGAACCCCATAGTTGCCATGGCAACTAAACGCCATGGTTACCATGGCAACCCAACCCCATGGTTACCATGGCAAGAGAACCCCATGGTTACCATAGCAACCAAACCGCGTGGTTGCCATGGCAACACAACCCCATGGTTACCGTGGCAACACAACCGCATGGTTGCCATGGCAACACTACCCCATGGTTACCATGGCAACAGAACCCCATAGTTGCCATGGCAACTAAACGCCATGGTTACCATGGCAACACAACCCCATGGTTGCCATGGCAACAGTATCCCATACTTGCCATGGCAACTAAACTCCATGGTTACCATGGCAGCACAACCCCATGGTTCTCATGGCAACACAACCCCGTGGTTTCCATGGCAACCAAACCCCATCGTTACCATGGCAACACAACCCCATGGTTGCCATGGCAACCCAACCCCATGGTTACCATGGCAACACAACCGCATGGTTACAATGGAAACGCTACCCTATGGTTACCACGGCAACACAACCGCATGGTTACCATGGCAACACTACCCCATGGTTGCCTTTCCAAAAGAACCGCCTGATAACCATTGCAACCCAACCCCATAGTTACCATGGAAACACAACCCCATGGTTGCCATGGCAACACTACCCCATGGTTACCATGGCAACAGAACCCCATAGTTGCCATGGCAACTAAACGCCATGGTTACCATGGCAACCCAACCCCATGGTTACCATGGCAAGAGAACCCCATGGTTACCATAGCAACCAAACCGCGTGGTTGCCATGGCAACCCAACCCCATCGTTACCATGGCAACACAACCCCATGGTTGCCATGGCAACACTACCCCATGGTTACCATGGCAACAGAACCCCATAGTTGCCATGGAAACTAAACGCCATGGTTACCATGGCAACACAACCCCATGGTTGCCATGGCAACCCAACCCCATGGTTACCATGGCAACACTACCCCATGGTTACCATGGCAACACAACTGCATGGTTAATATGGCAACACTACCCCATGGTTGCCATTCCAAAAGAACTGCCTGATAACCATTGCAACCCAACCCCATACTTACCATGGCAACACAACCCCATGGTTGCCATGGCAACACTACCCCATGGTTACCATGGTAACACTACCCCATGGTTACCATGGCAACCCAACTGCATAGTTAGCTTGGCAACACTACCCCATGGTTGCCATTCCAGAAGAACCGCCTGATAACCATTGCAACCCAACCCCATACTTACCATGGCAACACAACCCCATGGTTGCCATGGCAACACTACCCCATGGTTACCATGGCAACAGAACCCCATGGTTACCATGGCAACACAACCCCATGGTTACCATGGCAACAGAACGCCATGGTTACCATAGCAACCAAACCCCGTGGTTGCCATGGCAACCCAACCCCATGGTTACCATGGCAACACAACCGCATGGTTACCATGGCAACACAACCCCATGGTTGCCATGGCAACACTACCCCATGGTTCCCATGGCAACACAACCGCATGATTACCACGGCATCTCAACCGCATGGTTGCCATGGCAACTAAACCCCATAGTTGCCATAGCAACCCGACCCCATAGTTACCATGGCAACACAACCCCATGGTTGCCGTGGCAACCGAACCCCATCGTTACCATGGCAACACAACCCCATGTTTGCCATGGCAACACTACCCCATGGTTACCATGGCAACAGTATCCCATAGTTGCCATGGCAACTAAACTCCATGGTTACCATGGCAACACAACCCCATGGTTCTCATGGCAACACAACCCCGTGGTTTCCATGGCAACCCAACCCCATCGTTACCAGGGCAACACAACCCCACGGTTGCCATGGCAACCCAACACCACGGTTACCATGGCAACACAGCCGCATGGTTACAATGGAAACGCTACCCCATGGTTACCAAGGTAACACAACCGCATGGTTTCCATGGCAACAAAACCGCCTGATAACCATTGCAACCCAACCCCATAGTTACCATGGCAACACAACCCCATGGTTGCCATGGCAACACTACCCCATGGTTACCATGGCAACAGAACCCCATAGTTGCCATGGCAACTCAACCCCATCGTTACCATGGGAACACAACCCCATGGTTACCATGGCAACAGAACGCCATGGTTACCATAGCAACCAAACCCCGTGGTTGCCATGGCAACCCAACCCCATGGTTACCATGGCAACGCAACCCCATGGTTACCATGGCAACACAACCGCATGGTTGCCATGGCAACACTACCCCATGGTTACCATGGCAACAGTATCCCATAGTTGCCATGGCAACTAAACTCCATGGTTACCATGGCAACACAACCCCATGGTTCTCATGGCAACACAACCCCGTGGTTTCCATGGCAACCCAACCCCATCGTTACCATGGCAACTAAACGCCATGGTTCCCATGGCAACACAACCCCATGGTTGCCGTGGCAACCGAACCCCATCGTTACCATGGCAACACAACCCCATGTTTGCCATGGCAACACTACCCCATGGTTACCATGGCAACAGTATCCCATAGTTGCCATGGCAACTAAACTCCATGGTTACCATGGCAACACAACCCCATGGTTCTCATGGCAACACAACCCCGTGGTTTCCATGGCAACCCAACCCCATCGTTACCAGGGCAACACAACCCCACGGTTGCCATGGCAACCCAACACCACGGTTACCATGGCAACACAGCCGCATGGTTACAATGGAAACGCTACCCCATGGTTACCAAGGTAACACAACCGCATGGTTTCCATGGCAACAAAACCGCCTGATAACCATTGCAACCCAACCCCATAGTTACCATGGCAACACAACCCCATGGTTGCCATGGCAACACTACCCCATGGTTACCATGGCAACAGAACCCCATAGTTGCCATGGCAACTCAACCCCATCGTTACCATGGCAACACAACCCCATGGTTACCATGGCAACAGAACGCCATGGTTACCATAGCAACCAAACCCCGTGGTTGCCATGGCAACCCAACCCCATGGTTACCATGGCAACGCAACCCCATGGTTACCATGGCAACACAACCGCATGGTTGCCATGGCAACACTACCCCATGGTTACCATGGCAACAGTATCCCATAGTTGCCATGGCAACTAAACTCCATGGTTACCATGGCAACACAACCCCATGGTTCTCATGGCAACACAACCCCGTGGTTTCCATGGCAACCCAACCCCATCGTTACCATGGCAACTAAACGCCATGGTTCCCATGGCAACACAACCCCATGGTTGCCATGGCAACCCAACCCCATGGTTACCATGGCAACACAACCGCATGGTTACAATGGAAACGCTACCCCATGGTTACCAAGGCAACACAACCGCATGGTTGCCATGGCAACTAAACGCCATGGTTACCATGGCAACAGAACCCCATAGTTGCCATGGCAACTAAACGCCATGGTTCCCATGGCAACACAACGCCGTGGTTGCCATGGCAACCCAACCCCATGGTTACCATGGCAACACAACCGCATGGTTACCATGGCAACGCTACCCATGGTTACCATGGCAACACAACCGCATCGTTACCATGGTAACACTACCCCATGGTTTCCATTCCAAAAGAACCGCCTGATAACCATTGCAACCCAACCCCATAGTTACCATGGCAACACAGCCCCATGGTTGCCATGGCAACACTACCCCATGGTTACCATGGCAACAGAACCCCATAGTTCCCATGGAAACTAAACGCCATGGTTACCATGGCAAAACAACCCCATGGTTGCCATGGCAACAGTATCCCATAGTTGCCATGGCAACTAAACTCCATGGTTACCATGGCAGCACAACCCCATGGTTCTCATGGCAACAAAACCCCGTGGTTTCCATGGCAACCAAACCCCATCGTTACCATGGCAACACAACCCCATGGTTGCCATGGCAACCCAACCCCATGGTTGCCATGGCAACCCAACCCCATGGTTACCATGGCAACACAACCGCATGGTTACCATTGCAACACAACCCCATCGTTACCATGGCAACACAACCCCATGGTTGCCATGGCAACACTACCCCATGGTTACCATGGCAACACAACCGCATGGTTACCATGGCATCTCAACCGCATGGTTGCCATGGCAACTAAACCCCATAGTTGCCATAGCAACCCAACCCCATAGTTACCATGGCAACACAACCCCATGGTTGCCATGGCAACCCAACCCCATCGTTACCATGGCAACACAACCCCATGTTTGCCATGGCAACACTACCCCATGGTTACCATGGCAACAGTATCCCATAGTTGCCATGGCAACTAAACTCCATGGTTACCATGGCAACACAACCCCATGGTTCTCATGGCAACACAACTTGTGGTTTCCATGGCAACCCAACCCCATCGTTACCATGGCAACTAAACGCCATGGTTACCATGGCAACACAACCCCATGGTTGCCATGGCAACCCAACCCCATGGTTACCATGGCAACACAACCGCATGGTTACAATGGAAACGCTACCCCATGGTTACCAAGGCAACACAACCGCATGGTTGCCATGGCAACTAAACGCCATGGTTACCATGGCAACAGAACCCCATAGTTGCCATGGCAACTAAACGCCATGGTTCCCATGGCAACACAACGCCGTGGTTGCCATGGCAACCCAACCCCATGGTTACCATGGCAACACAACCGCATGGTTACCATGGCAACGCTACCCATGGTTACCATGGCAACACAACCCCATGGTTACCATGGCAACACTACCCCATGGTTGCCATTCCAAAAGAACCGCCTGATAACCATTGCAACCCAACCCCATAGTTACCATGGCAACACAACCCCATGGTTGCCATTCCAAAAGAACCGCCTGATAACCATTGCAACCCAACCCCATAGTTACCATGGCAACACAACCCCATGGTTGCCATGGCAACACTACCCCATGGTTACCATGGCAACAGAACCCCATAGTTGCCATGGCAACTAAACGCCATGGTTACAATGGCAACCCAACCCCATGGTTACCATGGCAACACAACCCCGTGTTTTCCATGGCAACCAAACCCCATCGTTACCATGGCAACACAACCCCATGGTTGCCATGGCAACCCAACCCCATGGTTACCATGGCAACACTACCCCATGGTTACCATGGCACCACAACTGCATGGTTACCATGGCAACACTACCCCATGGTTGCCATTCCAAAAGAACCGCCTGATAACCATTACAACCCAACCCCATACTTACCATGGCAACACAAACCCATGGTTGCCATGGCAACACTACCCCATGGTTACCATGGCAACGGAACCCCATGGTTACCATAGCAACCAAACCGCGTAGTTGGCATGGCAACCCAACCCCATCGTTACCATGGCAACACAACCCCATGGTTGCCATGGCAACACTACCCCATGGTTACCATGGCAACAGAACCCCATAGTTGCCATGGAAAATAAACGCCATGGTTACCATGGCAACACAACCCCATGGTTGCCATGGCAACCCAACCTCATGGTTACCATGGCAACAGTACCCCATGGTTACCATGGCAACACAACTGCATGGTTACCTTGGCAACACTACCCCATGGTTGCCATTCCAAAAGAACCGCCTGATAACCATTGCAACACAACCCCATCGTTACCATGGCAACACAACCCCATGGTTGCCATGGCAACACTACCCCATGGTTACCATGGCAACAGAACCCCATGGTTACCATAGCAACCAAACCGCGTAGTTGGCATGGCAACCCAACCCCATCGTTACCATGGCAACACAACCCCATGGTTGCCATGGCAACACTACCCCATGGTTACCATGGAAACAGAACCCCATAGTTGCCATGGAAAATAAACGCCATGGTTACCATGGCAACACAACCCCATGGTTGCCATGGCAACCCAACCTCATGGTTACAATGGCAACAGTACCCCATGGTTACCATGGCAACACAACTGCATGGTTACCTTGGCAACACTACCCCATGGTTGCCATTCCAAAAGAACCGCCTGATAACCATTGCAACCCAACCCCATAGTTACCATGGCAACACAACCCCATGGTTGCCATGGCAACACTACCCCATGGTTACCATGGCAACAGAACCCCATAGTTGCCATGGCAACTCAACCCCATCGTTACCATGGCAACACAACCCCATGGTTACCATGGCAACAGAACGCCATGGTTACCATAGCAACCAAACCCCGTGGTTGCCATGGCAACCCAACCCCATGGTTACCATGGCAACCCAACCCCATGGTTACCATAGCAACACAACCGCCTGATAAACATTGCAACCCAACCCCATAGTTACCATGGCAACACAACCCCATGGTTGCCATGGCAACACTACCCCATGGTTACCATGGCAACAGATCCCCATAGTTGCCATGGCAACACTACCCCATGGTTACCATGGCAACACAACCCCATGGTTACCATGGCAACAGAACGCCATGGTTACCATAGCAACCAAACCCCGTGGTTGCCATGGCAACACAACTGCATGGTTACCACAACAACACAACCGCATGGTTACCATGGCAACGCAACTGCATGGTTACCACGGCATCTCAACCCCATGGTTGCCATGGCAACTAAACCCCATACTTTCCATAGCAACCCAACCCCATAGTTACAATGGCAACACAACCCCATGGTTCCCATGGCAACACAACCCCGTGGTTGCCATGGCAACCCAAACCCATCGTTACCATGGCAAATAAACGCCATGGTTACCATGGCAACACAACCCCATGGTTCCCATGGCAACACAACCCCGTGGTTGCCATGGCAACACTACCCCATGGTTACCATGGAAACACAACCCCATGGTTGCCATGGCAACACTACCCCATGGTTACCATGGCAACAGAACCCCATAGTTGCTATGGCAACTAAACGCCATGGTTACCATGGCAACACAACCCCATGGTTGCCATGGCAACACAACCCCATGGTTACGATGGCAACAGAACCCCATGCTAACCATAGCAACCAAACCCCATGGTTACCATGGCAACACAACCGCATGGTTACCATGGCAACACTACCCCATGGTTACCATGGCAACTAAACCCCATAGTTTCCATAGTAACCAAACCCCATAGTTACCATGGCAACACAACCCCATGGTTGGATGGCAACACTACCCCATGGTTACCATAGCAACAGAACCCCATAGTTACTATGGCAACTAAACGCCATGGTTCCCATGGCAACACAACGCCGTGGTTGCCATGGCAACCCAACCCCATGGTTACCATGGCAACACAACCGCATGGTTACCATGGCAACGCTACCCCATGGTTACCATGGCAACACAAACGCATGGTTACCATGGCAACACAACCCCATGGTTCCCATGGCAACACAACCCCATGGTTGCCATGGCAACCCAAACCCATCGTTACCATGGTAAATAAACGCCATGGTTACCATGGCAACACAACCCCATGGTTCCCATGGCAACACTACCCCATGGTTACCATGGCAACACAACCCCATGGTTGCCATGGCAACACTACCCCATGGTTACCATGGCAACAGAACCCCATAGTTGCCATGGCAACTAAACGCCATGGTTACCATGGCAACACAACCCCATGGTTGCCATGGAAACACAACCCCATTGTTACGATGGCAACAGAACCCCATGTAAACCATAGCAACCAAACCCCATGGTTACCATGGCAAAACAACCGCATGGTTACCATGGCAACACTACCCCATGGTTACCATGGCAAATAAACCCCATAGTTTCCATAGTAACCAAACCCCATAGTTACCATGGCAACACAACCCCATGGTTGCCATGGCAACACTACCCCTTGGTTACCATAGCAACAGAACCCCATAGTTACTATGGCAACTAAACGCCATGGTTCCCATGGCAACACAACGCCGTGGTTGCCATGGCAACACTCTCCCATGGTTACCATGGCAACACAATCGCATGGTTACCATGGCGACATTACCCCATGGTTGCCATTCCAAAAGAACGGCCTGATAATCATTGCAACACAACCCCATACTTACCATGGCAACACAACCCCATGGTTGCCATGGCAACACTACCCCATGGTTCCCATGGCAGCAGAACCTCATGGTTACCATGGCAACTCAACCGCATGGTTACCATGGCAACAGAACGCCATGGTTACCATAGCAACCAAACCCCGTGGTTGCCATGGCAACACAACCCCATGGTTACCATGGCAACACAACCGCATGGTTACCATGGCAACAGTACCCCATGATTGCCATTCCAATAGAACCGCCTGATAACCATTGTAACCCAACCCCATAGTAACCATGGCAACACAAACCCATGGTTACCATGGCAACAGAACCCCATAGTTGCCATGGCAACTAAACGCCATGGTTACCATGGCAACAGAACCCCATGGTTGCCATGGAAACCCAACCCCATGGTTACCATGGAAACACAAACGCATCGTTACCACGGCATCTCAACCGCATGGTTGCCATGGCAACTAAACCCCATAGTTGCCATAGCAACCCAACCACATAGTTACCATGGCAACACAACCCCGTCGTTGCCATGGCAACCCAACCCCATCGTTACCATGGCAACACAACCCCATGTTTGCCATGGCAACACTACCCCATGGTTACCATGGCAACTGTATCCCATAGTTGCCATGGCAACTAAACGGCATGGTTACCATGGCAACACAACCCCATGGTTCCCATGGCAACACAACCCCGTGGTTGCCATGGCAACCCAACCCCATCGTTACCATGGCAACACAACCCCATGGTTGCCATGGCAACCCAGCCGCCTGGTTACAATGGCAACACAACCGTATGGTTACAATGGCAACGCTACCCCATGGTTACCATGGCAACACAACCGCATGGTTACCATGGCAACACTACACCATGGTTGCCATTCCAAAAGAACCGCCTGATAACCATTGCAACCCAACCCCATAGTTACCATGGCAAAACAACCCCATGGTTGCCATGGCAACACTACCCCATGGTTACCATGGCAACAGAACCCCATAGTTGCCATGGCAACTAAACGCCATGGTTACCATGGTAACCCAACCCCATGGTTACCATGGCAACAGAACGCCATGGTTACCATAGCAACCACACCCCGTGGTTGCCATGGCAACCCAACGCCATGGTTACCATGGCAACACAACGGCATGGTTACCACAACAACACAACCGCATGGTTACCACGGCAACCCAACTGCATGGTTACCACGGCATCTCGACCCCATGGTTGCCATGGCAACTAAACCCCATAGTTGCCATAGCAACCCAACCCCATAGTTACCATGGCAACACAACCCCATGGTTCCCATGGCAACACAACCCCGTGGTTGCCATGGCAACCCAACCCCATCGTTACCATGGCAACACAACCCCATGGTTGCCATGGCAACACTACCCCATGGTTACCATGGAAACAGTATCCCATAGTTGCCATGGCAACTAAGCGCCATGGTTACCATGGCAACAGAACCCCATGGTTGCCATGGCAACCCAACCCCGTCGTTACCATGGCAACACTACACCATGGTTCCCATGGCAACACAACCCCGTGGTTGCCATGGCAACCCATCCCCATCGTTACCACGGCAACACAACCCCATGGTTGCCATGGCAACCCTACCCCATGGTTACCATGGCAACACAACCCCATGGTTGCCATGGCAACACTACCCCATGGTTACCATGGCAACAGAACCCCCTAGTTGCCATGGCAACTAAACGCCATGGTTACCATGGCAACACAACCCCATGGTTGCGGTGGCAACACAATTCCATGGTTACGATGGCAACAGAACCCCATGCTAACCATAGCAACCAAACCCCATGGTTACCATGGCAACACAACCGCATGTTTACCATGGCAACACTACCCCATGGTTGCCATGGCAACTAAACCCCATAGTTTCCATAGTAACCCAACCCCATAGTTACCATGGCAACACAACCCCATGGTTGCCATGGCAACACTACCCCATGGTTACCATAGCAACAGAACCCCATAGTTGCTATGGCAACTAAACGCCATGGTTCCCATGCCAACACAACGCCGTGGTTGCCATGGCAACGCTACCCCATGGTTACCATGGCAACACAACCGCATGGTTACCATGGCAACGCTGCCCCATGGTTACGATGGCAACCAAACCCCATGGTTAACATGGCAACAGAACGCCATGGTTACCATAGCAACCAAACACCGTGGTTGCCATGGCAACCCAACCCCATGGTTACAATGGCAACACAACCGCATGGTTACCATGGCAACACTACCCCATGATTGCCATTCCAAAAGAACCGCCTGATAACCATTGCAACCCAACCCCATACTTACCATGGCAACACAACCCCATGGTTGCCATGGCAACACTACCCCATGGTTGCCATGGCAACACTACCCCATGGTTACCATGGCAACAGAACCCCATGCTAACCATAGCAACCAAACCCCACGGTTACCATGGCAACACAACCGCATGGTTACCATGGCAACGCTACCCCATGGTTACCATGGCAACACAACCGCATGGTTACCATGGCAACACTACCCCATGGTTGCCATTCGAAAAGAACCGCCTGATAACCATTGCAACCCAACCCCATACTTACCATGGCAACACAACCCCATGATTGCCATGGCAACACTACCCCATGGTTACCATGGCAACAGAACACCATGGTTACCATGGCAACCCAACCGCATGGTTACCATGGCAACAGAACGCCATGGTTACCATAGCAACCAAACCCCGTGGTTGCCATGGCAACCCAACCCCATGGTTACCATGGCAACACAACCGCATGGTTACCATGGCAACACTACCCCATGATTGCCATTCCAAAAGAACCGCCTGATAACCATTGCAACCCAACCCCATAGTTACCATGGCAACACTACCCCATCGTTACCATGGCAACAGTATCCCATAGTTGCCATGGCAACTAAACTCCATGGTTACCATGGCAACACAACCCCATGGTTCTCATGGCAACACAACCCCGTGGTTTCCATGGCAACCAAACCCCATCGTTACCATGGCAACACAACCCCATGGTTGCCATGGCAACCCAACCCCATGGTTACCATGGCAACACAACCGCATGGTTACAATGGAAACGCTACCCCATGGTTACCATGGTAGCACAACCGCATGGTTACCATGGCAACACTACCCCATGGTTGCCATTCCAAAAGAACCGCCTGATAACCATTGCAACCCAACCCCATAGTAACCATGGCAACACAACCCCATGGTTGCCATGGCAACACTACCCCATGGTTACCATGGCAACAGAACCCCATAGTTGCCATGGCAACTAAACGCCATGGTTACCATGGCAACACAACCCCATGGTTGCCATGGCAACCCAACCCCATGGTTACCATAGCAACCAAACCGCGTGGTTGCCATGGCAACACAACCCCATGGTTGCCATGGCAACACTACCCCATGGTTACCATGGCAACAGAACCCCATGGTTACCATAGCAACCAAACCGCGTAGTTGCCATGGTAACCCAACCCCATCGTTACCATGGCAACACAACCCCATGGTTGCCATGGCAACACTACCCCATGGTTACCATGGCAACCCAACCCCATAGTTGCCATGGAAATAAACGCCATGGTTACCATGGCAACACAACCCCATGGTTGCCATGGCAACCCAACCCCATGGTTACCATGGCAACACTACCCCATGGTTACCATGGCAACACAACTGCATGGTTACCATGGCAACACTACCCCATGGTTGCCATTCCAAAAGAACCGCCTGATAACCATTGCAACCCAACCCCATGGTTACCATGGCAACACAACCCCATGGTTGCCATGGCAACACTACCCCATGGTTACCATGGCAACAGAACCCCATGGTTACCATGGCAACAGAACCCCATGGTTGCCATGGCAACAGAACGCCATGGTTACCATAGCAACCAAACCCCGTGGTTGCCATGGCAACCCAACCCCATGGTTACCATGGCAACACAACCGCATGGTTACCATTGCAACACAACCCCATGGTTGCCATGGAAACACTACCCCATGGTTACCATGGCAACACAACCCCATAGTTGCCATGGCAACTAAACGCCATGGTTACCATGGCAACACAACCCCATGGTTGCCATGGCAACACTACCCCATGGTTACCATGGCAACACAACCGCATGGTTACCACGGCATCACAACCGCATGGTTGCCAAGGCAACTAAACCCCATAGTTGCCATAGCAACCCAACCCCATAGTTACCATGGCAACACAACCCCATGGTTGCCATGGCAATTCAACCCCATCGTTACCATGGCAACACAACCCCATGTTTGCCATGGCAACACTACCCCATTGTTACCATGGCAACAGTATCCCATAGTTGCCATGGCAACTAAACTCCATGGTTACCATGGCAACACAAAACCATGGTTCTCATGGCAACACAACCCCGTGGTTTCCATGGCAACCCAACCCCATCGTTACCATGGCAACTAAACGCCATGGTTACCATGGCAACA
Source organism: Netta rufina (assembly GCF_964035555.1). Taxonomy (NCBI): domain Eukaryota; kingdom Metazoa; phylum Chordata; class Aves; order Anseriformes; family Anatidae; genus Netta; species Netta rufina. The sequence goes on along the minus strand of NW_028168856.1, from coordinate 66,873 downwards.
CAACCCCATGGTTGCCATGGCAACCCAACCCCATGGTTACCATGGCAACACAACCGCATGGTTACAATGGAAACGCTACCCCATGGTTGCCAAGGCAACACAACCGCATGGTTGCCATGGCAACTAAACGCCATGGTTACCATGGCAACAGAACCCCATAGTTGCCATGGCAACTAAACGCCATGGTTCCCATGGCAACACAACGCCGTGGTTGCCATGGCAACCCAACCCCATGGTTACCATGGCAACACAACCGCATGGTTACCATGGCAACGCTACCCATGGTTACCATGGCAACACAACCCCATGGTTACCATGGCAACACAACCCCATGGTTGCCATGGCAACACTACCCCATGGTTACCATGGCAACAGAACCCCATAGTTCCCATGGAAACTAAACGCCATGGCTACCATGGCAACCCAACCCCATGGTTACCATGGCAACAGAACCCCATGGTTACCATAGCAACCAAACCGCGTGGTTGCCATGGCAACCCAACCCCATGGTTACCGTGGCAACACAACCGCATGGTTGCCATGGCAACACTACCCCATGGTTACCATGGCAACAGAACCCCATAGTTCCCATGGAAACTAAACGCCATGGTTACCATGGCAACACAACCCCACGGTTGCCATGGCAACAGTATCCCATAGTTGCCATGGCAACTAAACTCCATGGTTACCATGGCAGCACAACCCCATGGTTCTCATGGCAACACAACCCCGTGGTTTCCATGGCAACCAAACCCCATCGTTACCATGGCAACACAACCCCATGGTTGCCATGGCAACCCAACCCCATGGTTACCATGGCAACACAACCGCATGGTTACAATGGAAATGCTACCCTATGGTTACCACGGCAACACAACCGCATGGTTACCATGGCAACACTACCCCATGGTTGCCTTTCCAAAAGAACCGCCTGATAACCATTGCAACGCAACCCCATAGTTACCATGTCAACACAACCCCATCGTTGCCATGGCAACACTACCCCATGGTTACCATGGCAACAGAACCCCATAGTTGCCATGGCAACTAAACGCCATGGTTACCATGGCAACCCAACCCCATGGTTACCATGGCAAGAGAACCCAATGGGTACCATAGCAACCAAACCGCGTGGTTGCCATGGCAACCCAACCCCATGGTTACCATGGCAACACATCCGCATGGTTGCCATGGCAACACTACCCCATGGTTACCATGGCAACAGAACACCATAGTTGCCATGGAAACTAAACGCCATGGTTACCATGGCAACACAACCCCATGGTTGCCATGGCAACCCAACCCCACGGTTACCATGGCAACACTACCCCATGGTTACCATGGCAACACAACTGCATGGTTACCATGGCAACACTACCCCATGGTTGCCATTCCAAAAGAACCGCCTGATAACCATTGCAACCCAACCCCATACTTACCATGGCAACACAACCCCATGGTTGCCATGGCAACACTACCCCATGGTTACCATGGAACAGAACCCCATGGTTACCATAGCAACCAAACCGCGTAGTTGGCATGGCAACCCAACCCCATCGTTACCTTGGCAACACAACCCCATGGTTGCCATGGCAACACTACCCCATGGTTACCATGGCAACAGAACCCCATAGTTGCCATGGAAAATAAACGCCATGGTTACCATGGCAACACAACCCCATGGTTGCCATGGCAACCCAACCCCATGGTTACCATGGTAACACTACCCCATGGTTACCATGGCAACACAACTGCATGGTTACCTTGGCAACACTACCCCATGGTTGCCATTCCAAAAGAACCGCCTGATAAACATTGCAACCCAACCCCATACTTACCATGGCAACACAACCCCATGGTTGCCATGGCAACACTACCCCATGGTTACCATGGCAACAGAACCCCATGGTTACCATGGCAACACAACCCCATGGTTACCATGGCAACAGAACGCCATGGTTACCATAGCAACAAAACCCCGTGGTTGCCATGGCAACCCAACCCCATGGTTACCATGGCAACACAACCGCATGGTTACCATTGCAACACAACCCCATGGTTGCCATGGCAACACTACCCCATTGTTCCCATGGCAACACAACCGCATGGTTACCACGGCATCTCAACCGCATGGTTGCCATGGCAACTAAACCCCATAGTTGCCATAGCAACCCGACCCCATAGTTACCATGGCAACACAACCCCATGGTTGCCATGGCAACCGAACCCCATCGTTACCATGGCAACACAACCCCATGTTTGCCATGGCAACACTACCCCATGGTTACCATGGCAACAGTATCCCATAGTTGCCATGGCAACTAAACTCCATGGTTACCATGGCAACACAACCCCATGGTTCTCATGGCAACACAACCCCGTGGTTTCCATAGCAACCCAACCCCATCGTTACCAGGGCAACACAACCCCACGGTTGCCATGGCAACCCAACACCACGGTTACCATGGCAACACAGCCGCATGGTTACAATGGAAACGCTACCCCATGGTTACCAAGGCAACACAACCGCATGGTTGCCATGGCAACACAACCGCCTGATAACCATTGCAACCCAACCCCATAGTTACCATGGCAACACAACCCCATGGTTGCCATGGCAACACTACCCCATGGTTACCATGGCAACAGAACCCCATAGTTGCCATGGCAACTCAACCCCATCGTTACCATGGCAACACAACCCCATGGTTACCATGGCAACAGAACGCCATGGTTACCATAGCAACCAAACCCCGTGGTTGCCATGGCAACCCAACCCCATGGTTACCATGGCAACCCAACCCCATGGTTACCATGGCAACACAACCCCATGGTTCTCGTGGCAACACAACCCCGTGGTTTCCATGGCAACCCAACCCCATCGTTACCATGGCAACTAAACGCCATGGTTACCATGGCAACACAACCCCATGGTTGCCATGGCAACCCAACCCCATGGTTACCATGGCAACACAACCGCATGGTTACAATGGAAACGCTACCCCATGGTTACGATGGCAACACAACCGCATGGTTACCATGGCAACACTACCCCATGGTTTCCATTCCAAAAGAACCGCCTGATAACCATTGCAACCCAACCCCATAGTTACCATGGCAACACAACCCCATAGTTGCCATGGCAACTAAACGCCATGGTTCCCATGGCAACACAACGCCGTGGTTGCCATGGCAACCCAACCCCATGGTTACCATGGCAACACAACCGCATGGTTACCATGGCAACGCTACCCATGGTTACGATGGCAACACAACCGCATGGTTACCATGGCAACCCTACCCCATGGTTTCCATTCCAAAAGAACCGCCTGATAACCATTGCAACCCAACCCCATAGTTACCATGGCAACACAACCCCATGGTTGCCATGGCAACACTACCCCATGGTTACCATGGCAACAGAACCCCATAGTTCCCATGGAAACTAAACGCCATGGTTCCCATGGCAACACAACCCCATGGTTGCCATGGCAACAGTATCCCATAGTTGCCATGGCAACTAAACTCCATGGTTACCATGGCAGCACAACCCCATGGTTCTCATGGCAACACAACCCCGTGGTTTCCATGGCAACCAAACCCCATCGTTACCATGGCAACACAACCCCATGGTTACCATGGCAACACAACCGCATGGTTACCATGGCAAAACTACCCCATGATTGCCATTCCAAAAGAACTGCCTGATAACCATTGCAACCCAACCCCATAGTTACCATGGCAACACAACCCCATGGTTACCATGGCAACACTACCCCATGGTTACCATGGCAACAGAACACCATGGTTACCATGGCAACACAACCGCATGGTTACCATGGCAACAGAACGCCATAGTTGCCATGGCAACTAAACGCCATGGTTACCATGGCAAACCAAACCCATGGTTACCATGGCAACAGAACCCCATGGTTACCATAGCAACCAAACCGCGTGGTTGCCATTGCAACCAGACTCCATGGTTACCATGGCAACACAACCGCATGGTTACCATGGCAACACAACCCCATGGTTGCCATGGCAACACTACCCCATGGTTACCATGGCAACACAACCCCATAGTTGCCATGGCAACTAACCGCCATGGTTACCATGGCAACCCAACCCCATGGTTACCATGGCAACAGAACCCCATGGTTACCACAGCAACCAAACCGCGTGGTTGCCATGGCAACCCAACCCCATGGTTACCATGGCAACACAACCGCATGGTTGCCATGGCAACACTACCCCATGGTTACCATGGCAAGAGAACCCCATAGTTGCCATGGAAAATAACGCCATGGTTACCATGGCAACACAACCCCATGGTTGCCATGGCAACCCAACCCCATGGTTACCATGGCAACACTACCCCATGGTTACCATGGCAACACAACTGCATGGTTACCATGGCAACACTACCCCATGGTTTCCATTCCAAAAGAACCGCCTGATAACCATTGCAACCCAACCCCATATTTACCATGGCAACACAACCCCATGGTTGCCATGGCAACACTACCCCATGGCTACCATGGCAACAGAACCCCATGGTAACCATAGCAACCAAACCGCGTAGTTGCCATGGCAACACAACCCCATCGTTACCATGGCAACACAACCCCATGGTTGCCATGGGAACACTACCCCATGGTTACCATGGCAACACAACCCCATAGTTTCCATGGAAAATAAACGCCATGGTTACCATGGCAACAGAACGCCATGGTTACCATAGCAACCAAACCTTGTGGTTGCCATGGCAACCCAACCCCATGGTTACCATGGCAACACAACCGGATGGTTACCATGGCAACACAACCCCATGGTTGCCATGGCAACACTACCCCATGGTTACCATGGCAACACAACCGCATGGTTACCACGGCAACACTACCCCATGGTTGCCATGGCAACACTACCCCATAGTTGCCATAGCAACCCAACCCCATAGTTACCATGGCAACACAACCCCATGGTTGCCATGGCAACACAACCCCATCGTTACCATGGCAACACAACCCCATGTTTGCCAAGGAAACACTACCCCATGGTTACCATGGCAACAGTATCCCATAGTTGCCATGGCAACTAAACTCCGTGGTTACCATGGCAACACAACCCCATGGTTCTCATGGCAACACAACCCCGTGGTTTCCATGGCAACCCAACCCCATCGTTACCATGGCAACACAACACCATGGTTGCCATGGCAACCCAACCCCATGGTTACCATGGCAACACAACCGCATGGTTACAATGGAAACGCTACCCCATGGTTACCATGGAAACACTACCGCATGGTTGCCATGGCAACACTACCCCATGGTTACCATGGCAACAGAACCCCATAGTTTCCATGGCAACTAAACGCCATGGTTACCATGGCAAACCAACCCCATGGTTACCATGGCAACAGAACCCCATAGTTGCCATGGAAACTAAACGCCATGGTTACCATGGCAACACAACCCCATGGTTGCCATGGCAACCCAACCCCATCGTTACCATGGCAACACAACCCCATGTTTGCCAAGGAAACACTACCCCATGGTTACCATGGCAACAGTATCCCATAGTTGCCATGGCAACTAAACTCCGTGGTTACCATGGCAACACAACCCCATGGTTCTCATGGCAACACAACCCCGTGGTTTCCATGGCAACCCAACCCCATCGTTACCATGGCAACACAACACCATGGTTGCCATGGCAACCCAACCCCATGGTTACCATGGCAACACAACCGCATGGTTACAATGGAAACGCTACCCCATGGTTACCATGGAAACACTACCGCATGGTTGCCATGGCAACACTACCCCATGGTTACCATGGCAACAGAACCCCATAGTTTCCATGGCAACTAAACGCCATGGTTACCATGGCAAACCAACCCCATGGTTACCATGGCAACAGAACCCCATAGTTGCCATGGAAACTAAACGCCATGGTTACCATGGCAACACAACCCCATGGTTGCCATGGCAACCCAACCCCATGGTTACCATGGCAACACTACCCCATGGTTACCATGGCAACACAACTGCATGGTTTCCATGGCAACACTACCCCATGGTAGCCATTCCAAAAGAACCGCCTGATAACCATTGCAACCCAACCACATACTGACCATGGCAACACAACCCCATGGTTGCCATGGCAACACTACCCCATTGTTACCATGGCAACAGAACCCCATAGTTACCATGGCAACACAACCCCATGGTTGCCATTCCAAAACAACCGCCTGATAACCATTGCAACCCAACCCCATACTTACCATGGCAACACAACCCCATGGTTGCCATGGCAACACTACCCCATGGTTACCATGGCAACAGAACCCCATAGTTGCCATGGCAACTAAACGCCATGGTTACCATGGCAACCCAACCCCATGGTTACCATGGCAACAGAACCCCATGGTTACCATAGCAACCAAACCGCGTAGTTGCCATGGCAACCCAACCCCATCGTTACCATGGCAACCCAACACCATGGTTGCCATGGCAACACTACCCCATGGTTGCCATGGCAACAGAACCCCATAGTTGCCATGGAAAATAAACGCCATGGTTACCATGGCAACACAACCCCATGGTTGCCATGGCAACACAACCCCATGGTTACCATGGCAACACTACCCCATGGTAGCCATTCCAAAAGAACCGCCTGATAACCATTGCAACCCAACCCCATAGTTACCATGGCAACACAACCCCATGGTTGCCATGGCAACACTACCCCATGGTTACCATGGCAACAGAACCCCATAGTTGCCATGGCAACTAAACGCCATGGTTCCCATGGCAACACAACCCCATGGTTGCCATGGCAACCCAACCCCATGGTTACGATGGCAACAGAACCCCATGCTAACCATACCAACCAAACCCCATGGTTACCATGGCAACACAACCGCATGGTTACCATGGCAACACTACCCCATGGTTGCCATGGCAACAAAACTGCATGGTTACCATGGCAACACAACCGCATGGTTCCCATGGAAACACTACCCCATGGTTACCATGGCAACAGAACCCCATGCTAACCATAGCAACCAAACCCCATGGTTACCATGGCAACACAACCCCATGGTTGCCATTCCAAAAGAACCGCCTGATAACCATTGCAACCCAACCCCATAGTTACCATGGCAACACTACCCCATGGTTGCCATGGCACCACAACCCCATGGTTGGCATGGCAACCCAACCCCATGGTTACCATGGCAACAGACCCCAATGGTTGCCATGGCAACACAACTGCATGGTTACCATGGCAACACAACCGCATGGTTACCATGGCAACACAACCCCATGGTTGCCAAGGCAACCCAACCCCATGGTTACCATGGCAACAGAACCCCATAGTTGCCATGGAAACTAAACGCCATGGTTACCATGGCAACACAACCCCATGGTTGCCATGGCAACCCAACCCCATGGTTACCATGGCAACACTACCCCATGGTTATCATGGCAACACAACTGCATGGTTACCATGGCAACACTACCGCATGGTTGCCATTCCAAAAGAACCGCCTGATAACCATTGCAACCCAACCCCATACTTACCATGGCAACACAACCCCATGGTTGCCATGGCAACACTACCCCATGGTTACCATGGCAACAGAACCCCATGGTTACCATGGGAACTCAACCCCATGGTTACCATGGCAACAGAACGCCATGGTTACCATAGCAACCAAACCCCGTGGTTGCCATGGCAAACCAACCCCATGGTTACCATGGCAACACAACCGCATGGTTACCATGGCAACGCAACCCCATGGTTGCCATGGAAACACTACCCCATGGTTACCATGGCAACACAACCCCATAGTTGCCATGGCAACTAAACGCCATGGTTACCATGGCAACACAACCCCATGGTTGCCATGGCAACACTACCCCATGGTTCCCATGGCAACACAACCGCATGGTTACCACCGCATCTCAACCGCATGGTTGCCATGGCAACTAAACCCCATAGTTGCCATAGCAACCCAACCCCATAGTTACCATGGCAATACAACCCCATGGTTGCCATGGCAACCCAACCCCATCGTTACCATGGCAACACAACCCCATGTTTGCCATGGCAACACTACCCCATGGTTACCATCGCAACAGTATCCCATAGTTGCCATGGCAACTAAACTCCATGGTTACCATGGCAACACAACCCCATGGTTCTCATGGCAACACAACCCCGTGGTTTCCATGGCAACCCAACCCCATCGTTACCATGGCAACACAACCCCATGGTTACCATGGCAACACAACTGCATGGTTACCATGGCAACACTACCCCATGGTTGCCATTCCAAAAGAGCCGCCTGATAACCATTGCAACCCAACCCCATACTTACCATGGCAACACAACCCCATGGTTGCCATGGCAACACTACCCCATGGTTACCATGGAAACAGAACTCCATTGTTGCCATGGCAACTAAACGCCATGGTTAACATGGCAACCCAACCCCATGGTTACCATGGCAACAGAACCCCATGGTTACCATAGTAACCAAACCGCGTGGTTGCCATGGGAACCCAACCCCATCGTTACCATGGCAACACCACCCCATGGTTGCCATGGCAACACTACCCCATGGTTACCATCGCAACAGAACCCCATAGTTTCCATGGAAAATAAACGCCATGGTTACCATGGCAACACAACCCCATGGTTGCCATGGCAACCCAACCCCATAGTTACTATGGCAACACTACCCCATGGTTACCATGGCAACACAACTGCATGGTTTCCATGGCAACACTACCCCATGGTAGCCATTCCAAAAGAACCGCCTGATAACCATTGCAACCCAACCACATACTGACCATGGCAACACAACCCCATGGTTGCCATGGAAACACTACCCCATTGTTACCATGGCAACAGAACCCCATAGTTACCATGGCAACACAACCGCATGGTTACCATGGCAACACAACCGCATGGTTACCATGGCAACACTACCCCATGGTTACCATGGAAACGCAACCCCATGGTTGCCGTGGCAACTAAACGCCATGGTTACCAAGGCAACAAAACCCCATGGTTGGCATGGCAACCCAACCCCATGGTTGCCATGGCAACACTAACCCCATTGTTACCATGGAAACGCAACCCCATGGTTGGCATGGCAACCCAACCCCATGGTTACCATGGCAACAGACCCCCATGGTTACCATAGCAACCAAACCCCGTGGCTGCCATGGCAACCCAACCCCATGTTTACCATGGCAACACAAACGCATGGTTACCACAACAACACAACTGCATGGTTACCACGACAACCCAACTGCATGGTTACCACGGCATCTCAACCCCATCGTTGCTATGGCAACACAACCCCATGGTTACCATGGAAACACTACCCCGTGGTTACCATGGCAACAGAACACCATAGTTGCCATGGCAACTAAACGCCATGGTTCCCATGGCAACACAACACCGTGGTTGCCATGGCAACCCAACCCCGTGGTTACCATGGCAACACAACCGCATGGTTACCATGGCAACCCAACCGCATGGTTACCATGGCAACAAAACCGCATGGTTACTATGGCAACGCTACCCCATGGTTACCATGGCAACACAACCGCATGGTTACCATGGCAACACTACCCCATGGTTGCCATTCCAAAAGAACCGCCTGATAACCATTGCAACCCAATCCCATACTTACCATGGCAACACAACCCCATGGTTTCCATGGCAACCCAACCGCATGGTTACCATGGCAACACAACCCCATGGTTACTATGGCAACGCTACCCCATGGTTACCATGGCAACACAACCGCATGGTTACCATGGCAACACTACCCCATGGTTGCCATTCCAAAAGAACCGCCTGATAACCATTGCAACCCAATCCCATACTTACCATGGCAACACAACCCCATGGTTTCCATGGCAACACTACCCCACGGTTACCATGGCAACAGAACCCCATGGTTACCATGGCAACCCAACCCCATGGTTACCATGGCAAGAGACCGCCATGGTTACCATAGCAACCAAACCCCGTGGTTGCCATGGCAACCCAACCCCATGGTTACCATGGCAACACAACCGCATGGTTACCATGGCAACACTACCCCATGATTGCCATTCCAAAAAAACCGCCTGATAACCATTGCAACCCAACCCCATAGTTACCATGGCAACACAACCCCATGGTTGCCATGGCAACACTACCCCATGGTTACCATGGCAACACAACTGCATGGTTTCCATGGCAACAATACCCCATGGTAGCCATTCCAAAAGAACCGCCTGATAACCATTGCAACCCAACCCCATAGTTACCATGGCAACACAACCCCATGGTTGCCATGGCAACACTACCCCATGGTTACCATGGCAACAGAACCCCATAGTTGCCATGGCAACTAAACGCCATGGTTACCATGGCAACACAACCCCATGGTTGCCATGGCAACCCAACCCCATGGTTACGATGGCAACAGAACCCCATGCTAACCATAGAAACCAAACCCCATGGTTACCATGGCAACACAACCGCATGGTTGCCATGGCAACACTACCCCATGGTTGCCATGGCAACACTACCCCATGGTTACGATGGCAACAGAACCCCATGCTAACCATAGCAACCAAGCCCCATGGTTACCATGGCAACACAACCGCATGGTTACCATGGCAACACTACCCCATGGTTCCCATGTCAACACTACCCCATTGTTACCATGGCAACAGAACCCCATGCTAACCATAGCAACCAAACCCCATAGTTACCATGGCAACACAACCCCATGGTTACCATGGCAACACTACCCCATGTTTACCATGGAAATGCAACCCCATGGTAGCCGTGGAAACTAAACGCCATGGTTACCATGGCAACACAACCCCATGGTTGGCATGGCAACCCAACCCCATGGTTACCATGGCAACAGACCCCCATGGTTGCCATGGCAACACAACTGCATGGTTACCATGGCAACCCAACCCCATGGTTACCATGGCAACACAACCCCATGGTTGCCATGGCAACCCAACCCCATGGTTACCATGGCAAGAGAACCCCATGGTTACCATAGCAACCAAACCCCGTGGTTGCCATGGCAACCCAACCCCATGGTTGCCATGGCACCCCAACCCCATGGTTACCATGGCAACACAACCGCATAATTACCACAACAACACAACCGCATGGTTACCACGGCAACCCAACTGCATGGTTACCACGGCATCTCAACCCCATGGTTGCCATGGCAACTAAACCCCATAGTTGCCATAGCAAACCAACCCCATAGTTACCATGGCAACACAACCCCATGGTTCCAATGGAAACACAACCCCGTGGTTGCCATTGCAACCCAACCCATTAGTTACCATGGCAACACAACCCCATGGTTGCCATGGCAACACTACCCCATGGTTACCATGGCAACAGAACCCCATGCTAACCATAGCAACCAAACACCATGGTTACCATGGCAACAAAACCGCATGGTTACTATGGCAACACTACCCCATGGTTACCATGGAAACGCAACCCCATGGTTGCCGTGGCAACCAAACGCCATGGTTACCTTGGCAACACAACCCCATGGTTGGCATGGCAACCCAACCCCATGGTTACCATGGAAACGCAACCCCATGGTTGCCGTGGCAACTAAACGCAATGGTTACCATGGCAACACAACCCCATGGTTGGCATGGCAACCCAACCCCATGGTTACCATGGCAACAGACCCCCATGGTTACCATAGCAACCAAACCCCTTGGTTGTCATGGCAACCCAACCCCATGGTTTCCATGGCAACACAACCGCATGGTTACCACAACAACACAACCGCATGGTTACCACGACAACCCAACTGCATGGTTACCACGGCATCTAAACCCCATCGTTGCCATGGCAACACAAACCCATGGTTACCATGGAAACACTACCCCATGGTTACCATGGCAACAGAACCCCATAGTTGCCATGGCAACTAAACGCCATGGTTCCCATGGCAACACAACACCGTGATTGCCATGGCAACTCAACCCCGTGGTTACCATGGCAACACAACCGCATGGTTACCATGGCAACGCTACCCCATTGTTACCATGGCAACACAACCGCATGGTTATCATGGCAACCCAACCGCATAGTTACCATGGCAACAAAACCGCATGGTTACTATTGCAACGCTACCCCATGGTTACCATGGCAACACAACCGCATGGTTACCATGGCAACACTACCCCATCGTTGCCATTCCAAAAGAGCCGCCTGATAACCATTGCAACCCAACCCCATACTTACCATGGCAACACAACCCCGTGGTTGCCATGGCAACACTACCCCACGGTTACCATGGCAACAGAACCCCATGGTTCCCATGGCAACCCAACCCCATGGTTACCATGGCAAGAGAACGCCATGGTTACCATAGCAACCAAACCCCGTGGTTGCCATGGCAACCCAACCCCATGGTTACCATGGCAACACAACCGCATGGTTACTATGGCAACGCTACCCCATGGTTACCATGGCAACACAACCGCATGGTTACCATGGCAACACTTCCCCATGGTTGCCATTCCAAAAGAACCGCCTGATAACCATTGCAACCCAACCCCATACTTACCATGGCAACACAACCCCATGGTTGCCATGGCAACACTACCCCATGGTTACCATGGCAACAGTACCCCATAGTTGCCATGGCAACTAAACGCCATGGTTACCATGGCAACACAACTCCATGGTTGCCATGGTAACCCAACCCCATGCTTACGATGGCAACAGAACCCCATGCTAACCATAGCAACCAAACCCCATGGTTACCATGGCAACACAACCGCATGGTTACCATGGCAACACTACCCCATGGTTGCCATTCCAAAAGAACCGCCTGATAACCATTGCAACCCAACCCCATAGTTACCATGGCAACACAACCCCATGGTTGCCATGGCAACACTACCGCATGGTTACCATGGAAACGCAACACCATGGTTGCCATGGCAACTAAACGCCATGGTTACCATGGCAACACAACCCCATGTTTGGCATGGAAACCCAACCCCATGGTTACCATGGCAACAGAACCCCATGGTTACCATAGCAACCAAACCCCGTGGTTGCCATGGCAACCCAACCCCACAGTTACCATGGAAACTCAACCGCATGGTTGCCACAACAACACAATCGCATGGTTACCACGGCATCTCAACCCCATGTTTTCCATGGCAACTAAACCCCATAGTTTTCATAGCAACCCAAGCCCACAGTTACCATGGCAAAATAACCCCATGGTTCCCATTGCAACACAACCCCGTGGTTGCCATGGGTCCCAACCCCATCGTTACCATGTCAACTAAATGCCACGGTTACCATGGCAACACAACCCCATGGTTCTCATGGCAACACAACCCCGTGGTTGCCATGGCAACCCAACCCCATCGTTACCATGGCAACACAACCCCATGGTTGCCATGGCAACACTACCCCATGGTTACCATGGCAACACAACCCCATAGTTGCCATGTCAACTAAAACGCCATGGTTACCATGGCAACACAACCCCATGGTTGCCATGGCAACCCAACCCCATGGTTACCATGGCAACACAACCGCATGGTTACAATGGCAACGCTACCCCATGGTTACTATGGCAACACAACCGCATGGTTACCATGGCAACACTACTCCATGGTTGCCATTCCAAAAGAACCGCCTGATAACCATTGCAACCCAACCCCATAGTTACCATGGCAACACAACCCCATGGTTGCCATGGCAACACTGCCGCATGGTTACCATGGCAACAGACCCCCATAGTTGCCATAGCAACCAAACCCCGTGGTTGCCATGGCAACCCAACCCCATGGTTACCATGGCAACACAACGGCATGGTTACCACAACAACACAACCTCATGGTTACCACGGCAACCCATCTGCATGGTTACTGCGGCATCTCGACCCCATGGTTGCCATGGCAACTAAACCCCATAGTTTCCATAGCAACCCAACCCCATAGTTACCATGGCAACACAACCCCATGGTTGCCGTGGCAACCCAACCCCGTGGTTACCATTGCAACCCAACCCCATGGTTACCATAGCAACACAACCCCATGGTTACCATGGCAACACTACCCCATGGTTACCATGGCAACAGAACCCCATAGTTGCCATGGCAACTAAACGCCATGGTTACCATGGCAACAGAACACCATGGTTACCATAGCAACCAAACCCCATGGTTACCATGGCAACAAAACCGCATGGTTGCCATGGCAACACTACCCCACGGTTACCATGGCAACAGAACCCCATGGTTACCATGGCAACACAACCACATGGTTACCATGGCAAGAGACCGCCATGGTTACCATAGCAACCAAACCCCGTGGTTGCCATGGCAACCCAACCCCATGGTTGCCATGGCAACACTACCCCATGGTTACCATGGCAACACAACTGCATGGTTACCATGGCAACACTATCCCATGGTTGCCATTCCAAAAGAACCGCCTGATAACCATTGCAACCCAACCCCATACTTACCATGGCAACACAGCCCCATGGTTGCCATGGCAACACTACCCCATGGTTACCATGGCAACAGAACCCCATATTTGCCATGGCAACAGAACACCATAGTTGCCATGGCAACCCAACCCCATGGTTACCATGGCAACACAACCCCATCGTTGCCATGGCAACCCAACCCCATGGTTACCATGGTTTCCATGGTAACCATGGGGTTGGGTTGCCATGGCAAGCACGGGGTTTGGTTGCTATGGTAACCATCGGGTTCTCTTGCCATGGTAACCATGGGGTTGGGTTGCCATGGCAACCATGGTGTTGTGTTGCCATGGTAACCATGGGGTAGTGTTGCCATGGTAACCATGCGGTTGTGTTGCCATGGTAACCATGGGGTTTGGTTGCTATGGTTAGCATGGAGTTCTCTTGCCATCGTAACCATGGGGTTGGGTTGCCATGGTAACCATGGGGTTGGGTTGCCATGGCAACCATGGCTTTTAGTTGCCATGGCAACTATGGGGTTCTGTTGCCATGGTAACCATGGAATAGTGTTGCCATGGCAACCATGGGTTTGTGTTGCCGTGGTAACGATGGGGTTGGGTTGCCATGGCAACAACGGGGTTGTGTTGCCATGGGAACCATGGCGTTGTGTTGCCATGGTAACCATGGCGTTTAGTTGCCATGGTAAGGATGGGTTTGGGTTGCCATGGCAACCACGGGGTTGTTTTGCCATGGGAACCATGGGGTTGTGTTGCCATGGTAACTATGGGGTTGGGTTCCTATGGAAACTATGGGGTTTAGTTGCCATGGCAACCATGTGGTTGAGATGCCGTGGTAACCATGCAGTTGGGTTGCCGTGGTAACCATGCGGTTGTGTTGTTGTGGTAACCATGCGGTTGTGTTGCCATGGTAACCATGGGGTTGGGTTGCCATGGCAACCACGTGGTTTGGTTGCTATGGTAACCATGGGGGTCCGTTGCCATGGTAACCATGGGGTTGGGTTGCCATGCCAACCATGGGGTTGTGTTGCCATGGTAACCATGGCGTTTAGTTGCCACGGCAACCATGGGGTTGCGTTTCCATGGTAACCATGGGGTAGTGTTGCCATGGCAACCATGGGGTTGTGTTGCTATGGTAACCATGGGGTTTGGTTGCTACGGTTAGCATGGGGTTCTGTTGCCATGGTAACCATGGGGTAGTGTTGCCATGGCAACCATGGGGTTCTGTTGCCATGGTAACTATGGGGTTGGGTTGCAATGGTTATCAGGCGGTTCTTTTGGAATGGCAATCATGGGGTAGTGTTGCCATGGTAACCATGCGGTTGTGTTGCCATGGTAACCATGGGGTTGTGTTGCCATGGCAACCACGGGGTTTGGTTGCTATGGTAACCATGGCGTTCTGTTGCCGTGGTAACCATGCGGTTGGGTTGCCATGGTAACCATGGGGTTCTGTTGCCATGGTAACAATGGGGTAGTGTTGCCATGGCAACCATGGGGTTGTGTTGCCATGGTAAGTATGGGGTTGGGTTGCAATGGTTATCAGGCGGTTCTTTTGGAATGGCAACCATGGGGTAGTGTTGCCATGGTAACCATGCGGTTGTGTTGCCATGGTAACCATGGGGTTCTGTTGCCATGGTAACAATGGGGTAGTGTTGCCATGGTAACCATGCGGTTGTGTTGCCATGGTAACCATGGGGTTGGGTTGCCATGGCAACCATGGGGTTGTGTTGCCATGGTAACCATGGCGTTTAATTGCCATGGCAACAATGGGGTTGTGTTGCCATGGTAACCATGGGGTAGTGTTGCCATGGCAACCATGGGGTTGTGTTGCCATGGTAACAATGGGGTTTTGTTGCCATGGCAACCACGGTGTTGTGTTGCCATGGGAACCATGGGGTTGTTTTGCCGTGGTAACTATGGGGTTGTGTTTCTATGGCAACTATGCGTTTTAGTTGCCATGGCAACCATGGGGTTGAGATGCCGTGGTAACCATGCAGTTGGGTTGCCGTGGTAACCATGCGGTTGTGTTGTTGTGGTAACCATGCGGTTGTGTTGCCATGGTAACCATGCGGTTGTGTTGCCATGGTAACCATGGGGTAGCTTTGCCATAGTAACCATGCGGTTGTGTTGCCATGGTAACCATGGGGTTGGGTTGCCATGGCAACCATGGGGTTGTGTTGCCATGGTAACCATTGCGTTTAGTTACCATGGGAACCATGGGGTTGTGTTGCCATGGTAACTATGGGGTTGGGTTGCTATGGCAACTATGGGGTTTAGTTGCCATTGCAACCATGGGGTTGAGATGCCGTGGTAACCATGCTGTTGTGTTGCCGTGGTAACCATGCGGTTGTGTTGCTATGGTAACCATGGGGTTCTCTTGCCATGGTAACCATGGGGTTGGGTTGCCATGGCAACCATGCGGTTGTGTTGCCATGGTAACCGTGCGGTTGTGTTGCCACGGTAACCATGCAGTTGTGTTGCCATGGTAACCATGGGGTAGTGTTGCCATGGTAACCATGGGGTTGTGTTGCCGTGGTAACTATGGGGTTGGGCTGCAATGGTTATCAGGCGGTTCTTTTGGAATGGCAACCATGGGGTAGTGTTGCCATGGTAACCATGCGGTTGTGTTGCCATGGTAACCATGGGGTTGGGTTGCCATGGCAACCTCGGGGTTTGGTTGCTATGGTAACCATGGCGTTCTGTTGCCATGGTAACCATGGGGTTGGGTTGCCATGGGAACCATGGGGTTCTGTTGCCATGGTAACCATGGGGTTGGGTTGCAATGGTTATCAGGCGGTTCTTTTGGAACGGCAACCATGGGGTAGTGTTGCCATGGTAACCATGCAGTTGTGTTGCCATGGTACCATGGGTAAGTGTTGCCATGGTAACGATGGGGTTGGGTTGCCATGGAAACCATGGGGTTGTGTTGCCATGGTAACCATGGCGTTTAGTTGCCATGGCAACTATGGCATACTGTGTCCATGGTAACCATGGGGTAGTGTTGCCATGGCAACCATGGGGTTGTGTTGCCATGGTAACGATGGGGTTTGGTTGCTATGGTTAGCATGGGGTTCTGTTGCC
This sequence comes from Netta rufina, assembly GCF_964035555.1. Taxonomy (NCBI): domain Eukaryota; kingdom Metazoa; phylum Chordata; class Aves; order Anseriformes; family Anatidae; genus Netta; species Netta rufina. The sequence continues at coordinate 49,252 of NW_028168856.1, read as the reverse complement.
ATCGTAACCATGCGGTTGGGTTGCCATGGCAATCGTGGGGTTGAGATGCCGTGGTAACCATGGGGTTGGGTTGCAATGGTTATCAAGCGTTTCTTTTGGAATGGCAACCATGGGGTAGTGTTGCCATGGTAACCATGCAGTTGTGTTGCCATGGCAACCATGGGGTAGTGTTGCCATGGCAACCACGGGGTTGTGTTGCCATGGTAACGATGGGGTTGTGTTGCCATGGTAACGATGGGGTTGTGTTGCCATGGTAACCACGGGGTTGTGTTGCCATGGGAACCATGGGGTTGTGTTGCCATGGTAACTATGGGGTTGTGTTGCTATGGCAACTATGGGGTTTAGTTGCCAAGGCAACCATGGGGTCGAGATGCCGTGGTAACCATGCAGTTGGGTTGCCGTGGTAACCATGCGATTGTGTTGTTGTGGTAACCATGCCGTTGTGTTGCCATGGTAACCATGGGGTTGGGTTGCCATGGCAACCACGGGGTTTGGTTGCTATGGTAACCATGGCGTTCTGTTGCCATGGTAACCATGGGTATCGGTTGCCATGGTAACCATGGCGTTTAGTTGCCATGGCAACTATGGGGTTCTGTTGCCATGGTAACCACTGGGTAGTGTTGCCATGGCAACCATGGGGTTGTGTTGCCATCGTATGTATGGGGTTGGGTTGCAATGGTTATCAGGCGGTTCTTTTGGAATGGAAACCATGGGGTAGTGTTGCAATGGTAACCATGCGGTTGTGTTGCCATGGTAACGATGGGGTTGGGTTGCCATGGCAACCATGGGGTTGTGTTGCCATGGGAACCATGGGGTTGTGTTGCCATGGTAACCATGGCGTTTAGTTGCCATGGCAACTATGGGGTACTGTTGCCATGGTAACCATGGGGTAGTGTTGCCATGGCAAACATGGGGTTGTGTTGCCATGGTAACGATGGGGTTGGGTTGCCATGGCAACCACGGGGTTGTGTTGCCATGGTAACTATGGGGTTGGGTTGCTATGGAAACTAAGGGGTTTAGTTGCCATGGCAACCATGCGGTTGAGATGCCGTGGTAACCATGCAGTTGGGTTGCCGTGGTAACCATGCGGTTGTGTTGTTGTGGTAACCATGCGGTTGTGTTGCCATGGTAACCATGGGGTTTGGTTGCTATGGTTAGCATGGGGTTCTGTTGCCATGGTAAGCATGGGGTTGGGTTGCCATGGCAATCGTGGGGTTGTGTTGCCATGGTAACTATGGGGTTGGGTTGCAATGGTTATCAGGCAGTTCTTTTGGAATGGCAACCATGGGGTAGTGTTGCCATGGTAACCATGCGGTTGTGTTGCCATGGTAACCATGGTGTTGGGTTGCCATGGCAACCACGGGGTTTGGTTGCTATGGTAACCATGGCGTTCTGTTGCCATGGTAACCATGGGGTTGGGTTGCCATGGTAACCATGGGGTTCTGTTGCCATGGTAACCATGGGGTTGGGTTGCAATGGTTATCAGGCGGTTCTTTTGGAATGGCAACAATGGGGTAGTGTTGCCATGGTAACGATGGGGTTGGGTTGCCATGGAAACCATGGGGTTGTGTTGCCATGGTAACCATGGCGTTTAGTTGCCATGGCAACTATGGGATACTGTTGCCATGGTAACCATGGGGTAGTGTTGCCATGGCAACCATGGGGTTGTGTTGCCATGGTAACGATGGGGTTTGGTTGCTATGGTTAGCATGGGGTTCTGTTGCCATCGTAACCATGGGGTTGGGTTGCCATGGCAATCGTGGGGTTATGTTGCCATGGTAACCTTGGGGTTGGGTTGCAATGGTTATCAGGCGTTTCTTTTGGAATGGCAACCATGGGGTAGTGTTGCCATGGTAACCATGCAGTTGTGTTGCCATGGTAACCATGGGGTAGTGTTGCCATGGTAACAATGGGGTTGGGTTGCCATGGAAACGATGGGGTTGTGTTGCCATGGTAACCATGGCGTTTAGTTGCCATGGCAACTATGGGATACTGTTGCCATGGTAACCATGGAGTAGTGTTGCCATGGCAACCATGGGGTTGTGTTGCCATGGCAACCATGGGGTTGTGTTGCCATGGTATGTATGGGGTTGGGTTGCAATGGTTATCAGGCGGTTCTTTTGGAATGGAAACCATGGGGTAGTGTTGCAATTGCAACCATGCGGTTGTGTTGCCATGGTAACCATGGGGTTGGGTTGCCATGGCAACCATGGGGTTGTGTTGCCATGGTAACCATGGGGTTGGGTTGCCATGGTAACCATGGGGTTCTGTTGCCATGGTAACCATGGGGTAGTGTTGCCATGGTAACCATGGGGTATTGTTGCCATGGTAACGATGGGGTTGTGTTGCCATGGTAACCATGGGGTTGTGTTGCCATGGTAACCATGGCGTTTAGTTGCCATGGCAACTATGGGATACTGTTGCCATGGTAACCATGGGGTAGTGTTGCCATGGCAACCATGGGGTTGTGTTGCCATGGTAACGACGGGGTTGTGTTGCCATGGCAACCACGGGGTTGTGTTGCCGTGGGAACCATGGGGTTGTGTTGCCATGGTAACTATGGGGTTGTGTTGCTATGGCAACTATGGGGTTTAGTTGCCAAGGCAACCATGGGGTCGAGATGCCGTGGTAAGCATGCAGTTGGGTTGCCGTGGTAACCATGCGGTTGTGTTGTTGTGGTAACCATGCGGTTGTGTTTCCATGGTAACCATGGAGTTGGGTTGCCATGGGAACCACGGGGTTTTGTTGCTATGGTAACCATGGGGTTCTCTGCCATGGTAACCATGGGGTTGGGTTTCCATGCCAACCATGGGGTTGTGTTGCCATGGTAACCATGGCGTTTAGCTGCCATGGCAACCATGGGGTTGCGTTTCCATGGTAACCATGCGGTAGTGTTTCCATGGCAACCATGGGGTTGTGTTGCCATGGTAACTATGGTGTTGGGTTGCAATGGTTATCAGGCGGTTCTTTTGGAATGGCAACCATGGGGTAGTGATGCCATGGTAACCATGCGGTTGTGTTGCCATGGTAACCATGAGGTTGGGTTGCCATGGTAACCACGGGGTTTGGTTGCTATGGTAACCATGGCGTTCTGTTGCCATGGTAACCATGGGGTTTGGTTACCATCGTAACCATGGGGTTCTGTTGCCATGGTAACAATGGGGTAGTGTTGCCATGGCAACCATGGGGTTGTGTTGCCATGGTAACCATGGGGTTCGGTTGCAATGGTTATCAGGCCGTACTTTTGGAATGGCAACCATGGGGTAGTGTTGCCATGGTAACCATGCGGTTGTGTTGCCATGGGAACCATGGGGTAGCGTTGCCATGGTAACCATGCGGTTGTGTTGCCATGGTAACCATGGGGTTGGGTTACCATGGCAACCATGGGGTTGTGTTGCCATGGTAACCATGTGGTAGTGTTGCCATGGTAACCATGGGGTAGTGTTGCCATGGCAACCATGAGGTTGTGTTGCCATGGTAACTATGGGGTTGGGTTGCAATGGTTATCAGGCGGTTCGTTCGGAATGGCAACCATGGGGTAGTGTTGCCATGGTAACCATGCGGTTGTGTTGCCATGGTAACCATGGGGTTTGGTTGCCATGGCAACTATGGTGTTCTGTTGCCATGGTAACCATGGGGTAGTGTTGCCATGGCAACCATGGGGTTGTGTTGCCATGGTAACCATGGGGTTGGGTTGCAATGGTTATCAGGCGGTTCTTTTGGAATGGCAACCATGGGGTAGTGTTGCCATGGTAACCATGGTGTTCTGTTGCCATGGTAACCATGGGGTAGTGTTGCCATGGCAACCATGGGGTTGTGTTGCCATAGTAAGCATGGGGTTGGGTTGCAATGGTTATCAGGCGGTTCTTTTGGAATGGCAATCATGGGGTAGTGTTGCCATGGTGACCATGTGGTTGTGTTGCCATGGAAACCATGGGGTTGGGTTGCCATGGCAACCAAGGGGTTTGGTTGCTATGGTAACCATGGCGTTCTCTTGCCATGGTAACCATGGGGTTCTGTTGCCATGGTAACCGTGGGGTAGTGTTGCCATGGCAACCATGGGGTTGTGTTGCCATGGTAAGTATGGGGTTGGGTTGCAATGGTTATCAGGCGGTTCTTTTGGAATGGCAACCATGGGGTAGTGTTGCCATGGTAACCATGCGGTTGTGTTGCCATGGTAACCATGGGGTAGCGTTGCCATAGTAACCATGCGGTTTTGTTGCCATGGTAACCATGGGGTTGGGTTGCCATGGTAACCATGCCGATTGTGTTGCCATGGTAACCATGGGGTAGCGTTGCCATGGTAACCATGCGGTTGTGTTGCCATGGTAACCACGGGGTTGGGTTGCCATGGCAACCACGGGGTTGTGTTGCCATGGGAACCATGGCGTTTAGTTCCCATGGCAACTATGGGGTTCTGTTGCCATGGTAACCATGGGGTAGTGTTGCCATGGCAAGCATGGGGTTGTGTTGCCATGGTAACCATGGGGTTGGGTTGCAATGGTTATCAGGCGGTTCTTTTGGAATGGCAACCATGGGGTAGTGTTGCCATGGAAACCATGCAGTTGTGTTGCCATGGTAACCATGGGGTAGTGTTGCCATGGTAACCATGGGGTTGTGTTGCCATGGTAACCATGGCGTTTAGTTGCCATGGCAACTATGGGGTACTGTTGCCATGGTAACCATGGGGTAGTGTTGCCATGGCAACCATCGGGTTGTGTTGCCATGGTAACCATGGGGTTGGGTTGCCATGACAACCACGGGGTTGTGTTGCCATGGGAACCATGGGGTTGTGTTGCCATGGTAAATATGGGGTTGGGTTGCTATGGAAACTATGGGGTTTAGTTGCCATGGCAACCATGGGGTCGAGATGCCGTGGTAACCATGCAGTTGGGTTGCCGTGGTAACCATGAGGTTGTGTTGTTGTGATAACCATGCCGTTGTGTTGCCATGTTAACCATGGGGTTGGGTTGCCATGGTAACCATGGCGTTTAGTTGCCATGGCAACTATGTTGTTCTATTGCCATGGTAACCATGGGGTAGTGTTGCCATGGCAACCATGGGGTTGTGTTGCCATGGTAACTATGGGGTTGGGGTGCAATGGTTATCAGGCGGTTCTTTTGGAATGGCAACCATGGGGTAGTGTTGCCATGGTAACCATGCGGTTGTGTTGCCATGGTAACCATGGGGTAGTGTTGCCATTGTAACCATGCGGTTCTGTTGCCATGGTAACCATGGGGTTGGGTTGCCATGGCAACCATGGGGTTGTGTTGCCATGGTAACCATGGGGTAGTGTTGCCATGGCAACCATGGGGTTGTGTTGCCGTGTTAACGATTGGGTTGGGTTGCCATGCCAACCACGGGTTTGTGTTGCCATGGGAACCATGGGGTTGTGTTCCCATGGTAACCATGGCGTTTATTTGCCATGGTAACAATGGGTTTGAGTTGCCATGGCAACCACGGGGTTGTGTTGCCATGGGAACCATGGGGTTGTGTTGCCATGGTAACTATGGGGTTGGGTTGCTATGGCAACTATGGGGTTTAGTTGCCATGGAAACCATGGGGTTGAGATGCCGTGGTAACCATGCAGTTGGGTTGCCGTGGTAACCATGCAATTGTGTTGTTGTGGTAACCATGCGGTTGTGTTGCCATGGTAACGATGGGGTTGGGTTGCCAGGGCAACCACGGGGTTTGGTTGCTATGGTAACCATGGTGGTCTGTTGCCATGGTAACCATGGGGTTGGGTTTCCATGCCAACCATGGGGTTGTGTTGCCATGGTAACCATGGCGTTTAGTTGCCACGGCAACCATGGGGTTGCGTTTCCATGGTAACCATGGTGTTGAGTTTCCATGGCAACTATGGGGTTCTGTTGCCATGGCAACCATGGGGTAGTGTTTCCATGGAAACCATGGGGATGTGTTGCCATGGAAACGATGGGGTTGGGTTGCCATGACAACCACGGGGTTGTGTTGCCATGGGAACCATGGGGTTGTGTTGCCATAGTAACCATATCGTTGGGTTGCCATGGCAACCACGGGGTTTGGTTGCTATGGTAACCATGGGGTTGGGTTGCCATGGCAACCATGGGGTTCTGTTGCCATGGTAACCATGGCGTTTAGTTGCCATGGCAACTATGGGGTTCTGTTGCCATGGTAACCATGGGGTTGGGATTCCATGGCAACCATGGGGTTGTGTTGCCATGGTAACGACGGGGTTGTGTTGCCATGGTAACTATGGGGTTGGGTTGCTATGGAAACTATGGGGTTTAGTTGCCATGGCAACCATGGGGTTGAGATCCCGTGGTAACCATGCAGTTGGGTTTCCGTGGTAACCATGCGTTTTTGTTGTTGTGGTAACCATGGGGTTGTGTTTCCATGGTAACCATGGGGTTGGGTTGCCATGGAAACCACGGGGTTTGGATGCTATGGTAACCATGGGGTTCTGTGTCCATGGTAACCATGGGGTTGGGTTGCCATGGTAACCATGGCGTTTAGTTTCCATGGCAACTATGGAGTTGGGTTGCCATGGCAACCATGGGGTTGTGTTGCCATGGTAACTATGGGGTTGGGTTGCTATGGAAACTATGGGGTTTAGTTGCCATGGCAACCATGGGGTTGAGATGCCGTGGTAACCATGCAGTTGGGTTGCCGTGGTAACCATGGGGTTGGGTTGCCATGGCAACCACGGGGTTTGGTTGCTATGGTAACCATGGGGTTCTGTGTCTATGGTAACCATGGGGTTGGGTTGCAATGGTAACCATGGCGTTTAGTTGCCATGGCAACCATGGGGTTGTGTTGCCATGGTAACCATGGCGTTTTGTTGCCATGGCAACTATGGGGTTCTGTTGCCATGGCAACCATGGGGTAGTGTTTCCATGGAAACCATGGGGATGTGTTGCCATGGAAACGATGGCGTTGGGTTGCCATGACAACCACGGGGTTGTGTTGCCATGGGAACCATGGGGTTGTGTTGCCATGGTAACCATATCGTTGGGTTGCCATGGCAACCACGGGGTTTGGTTGCTATGGTAACCATGGGGTTCTGTGTCCATGGTAACCATGGGGTTGGGTTGCCATGGCAACCATGGGGTTGTGTTGCCATGGTAACCATGGCGTTTTGTTGCCATGGCAACTATGGGGTTCTGTTGCCATGGAAACCATGGGGTAGTGTTTCCATGGAAACCATGGGGTTGTGTTGCCATGGTAACTATGGGGTTGGGCTGCTATGGAAACTATGGGGTTTAGTTGCCTTGGCAACCATGGGGTTGGGTTTCCATGGCAACCATGGGGTTGTGTTGCCATGGTAACCATGGCGTTTTGTTGCCATGGCAACCATGGGGTTCTGTTGCCATGGTAACCATGGCGTTTTGTTACAATGGAAACTATGGGGTTCTGTTGCCATGGCAACCATGGGGTAGTGTTTCCATGGCAACGATGGGGTTGTGTTGCCATGGTAACTATGGGGTTGGGTTGCTATGATAACCATGGGGTCGTGTTGCCATGGTAACCATGGCGTTTTGTTGCCATGGCAACTATGGAGTTCTGTTGCCATGGCAACCATGGGGTTGTGTTGCCATGGAAACGATGGGGTTGGGTTGCCATTGCAACCACGGGGTTTTGTTGCCATGGGAACCATGGCGCTGTGTTGCCATGGCAACCACGGGGTTTGGTTGCTATGGTAACCATGGGGTGGGGTTGCCATGGCAACCATGGGGTTGTGTTGCCATGGTAACTATGGCGTTTAGTTGCCATGGCAACTATGGGGTTCTGTTGCCATGGTAACCATGGGGTTGGGTTGCCATGGCAACCATGGGGTTGTGTTGCCATGGTAACGATGGGGTTGTGCTGCCATGGTAACTATGGGGTTGGGTTGCTATGGAAACTATGGGGTTTAGTTGCCATGGGAACCATGGGGTTGAGATGCCGTGGTAACCATGCAGTTGGGTTGCCGTGGTAACCATGCGGTTGTGTTGTTGTGGTAACCATGCGGTTGTGTTGCCATGGTAACCATGGGGTTGGGTTGCCATGGCAACCACGGGGTTTGGTTGCTTTGGTAACCATTGGGTTCTGTGTCCATGGTAACCATGGGGTTGGGTTGCCATGGTAACCATGGCGTTTAGTTGCCATGGCAACTATGGGGTTGGGTTGCCATGGCAACCATGGGGTTGTGTTGCCATGGTAACCACGGCGTTTTGTTGCCATGGCAACTATGGTGTTCTGTTGCCATGGCAACCATGGCGTTTTGTTGCCATGGCAACTATGGTGTTCTGTTGCCATGGCAACCATGGGGTAGTGTTTCCATGGCAACCATGGGGTTGTGTTGCCATGGTAACGACGGGGTTGTGTTGCCATGGTAACTATGGGGTTGGGTTGCTATGGAATCTATGGGGTTTAGTTGCCATGGCAACCATGGGGTTGAGATCCCGTGGTAACCATGCAGTTGGGTTGCCGTGGTAACCATGGGGTTGGGTTGCCATGGCAACCACGGGGTTTGGTTGCTATGGTAACCATGGGGTTCTGTGTCTATGGTAACCATGGGGTTGGTTGCCATGGTAACCATGGCGTTTAGTTGCCATGGCAACCATGGGGTTGTGTTGCCATGGTAACCATGGCGTTTTGTTGCCATGGCAACTATGGGGTTCTGTTGCCATGGCAACCATGGGGTAGTGTTTCCATGGAAACCATGGGGATGTGTTGCCATGGAAACGATGGGGTTGGGTTGCCATGACAACCACGGGGTTGTGTTGCCATGGGAACCATGGGGTTGTGTTGCCATGGTAACCATGGCGTTGGGTTGCCATGGCAACCACTGGGTTTGGTAGCTATGGTAACCATGGGGTTGGGTTGCCATGGCAACCATGGGGTTCTGTTGCCATGGTAACCATGGCGTTTAGTTGCCATGGCAACTATGGGGTTCTGTTGCCATGGTAACCATGGGGTTGGGTTTCCATGGCAACCATGGGGTTGTGTTGCCATGGTAACGATGGGGTTGTGTTGCCATGGTAAGTATGGGGTTGGGTTGCTATGGAAACTATGGGGTTTAGTTGCCATGGCAACCATGGGGTTGATATGCCGTGGTAACCATGCAGTTGGGTTGCCGTGGTAACCATGCGTTTTTGTTGTTGTGGTAACCATGGGGTTGTGTTGCCATGGTAACCATGGGGTTGGGTTGCCATGGCAACCACGGGGTTTGGTTGCTATGGTAACCATGGGGTTCTGTGTCCATGGTAACCATGGGGTTGTGTTGCCATGGTAACCATGGCGTTTAGTTGCCATGGCAACTATGGAGTTGGGTTGCCATGGCAACCATGGGGTTGTGTTGCCATGGTAACCATGGCGTTTTGTTGCCATGGCAACTATGGGGTTCTGTTGCCATGGCAACCATGGGGTAGTGTTTCCATTGCAAACATGGGGTTGTGTTGCCATGGTAACTATGGGGTTGGGTTGCTATGGAAACTATGGGGTTTAGTTGCCTTGGCAACCATGGGGTTGGGTTGCCATGGCAACCATGGGGTTGTGTTGCCATGGTAACCATGGCGTTTTTTTTGCCATGGCAACTATGGGGTTCTGTTTCCATGGTAACCACGGCGTTTTGTTGCCATGGCAACTATGGTGTTCTGTTGCCATGGCAACCATGGGGTTGTGTTGCCATGGAAACGATGGGGTTGGGTTGCCATTGCAACCACGGTGTTTTGTTGCCATGGGAACCATGGGGCTGTGTTGCCATGGCAACCACGGGGTTTGGTTGCTATGGTAACCATGGGGTTGGGTTGCCATGGCAACCATGGGGTTGTGTTCCCATGGTAACCATGGCGTTTATTTGCCATGGCAACTATGGGGTTCTGTTGCCATGGTAACCATGGGGTTGGGTTGCCATGGAAACCATGGGGTTGTGTTGCCATGGTAACGATGGGGTTGGGTTGCCATGGCAGCCACGGGGATGTGTTGCCATGGTAACTATGGGGTTGGGTTGCCATGGCAACCATGCGGTTGAGATGCCGTGGTAAGCATGCAGTTGGGTTGCCGTGGTAACCATGCGGTTGTGTTGTTGTGGTAACAATGCAGTTGTGTTGCCATGGTAACCATGGGATTGGGTTGCCATGGCAACCACGGGGTTTGGTTGCTATGGTAACCATGGGGTTCTGTGTCCATGGTAACCATGGGGTTGGGTTGCCATGGTAACCATGGCGTTTAGTTGCCATGGCAACTATGGGGTTCTGTTGTAATGGCAACCATGGCGTTTTGTTGCCATGGCAACTATGGGGTTCTGTTGCCATGGCAACCATGGGGTAGTGTTTCCATGGCAACCCTGGGGTTGTGTTGCCATGGTAACTATGGGGTTGGGTTGCTATGGTAACCATGCGGTTGTGTTGCCATGGAACCATGGGGTTGTGTCGCCATGGTAACTATGGGGTTGGGTTGCTATGGTAACAATGCGGTTGTGTTGCCATGGTAACCATGGGGTTGTGTTGCCATGGCAACCATGGGGTTGTGCTGCCATGGTAACCATGGCGTTTATTTGCCATGGCAACTATGGGGTTGGTTTTCCATGGCAACCATGGGGTTTTGTCGCCATGGTAACTATGGGGTTGGGTTGCTATGGTAACAATGCAGTTGTGTTGCTATGGTAACCATGGGTTTCTGTGTCCATGGTAACCATGGGGTTGGGTTGCCATGGTAACCATGGCGTTTGGTTGCCATGGCAAGTATTGGGTTGGGTTGCCATGGCAAGTATGGTGTTGGGTTGCCATGGCAACCATGGGGTTGTGTTGCCATGGTAACCATGGCGTATTTTTGCCATGGCAACTATGGGGTTCTGTTGCCATGGTAACCATGGGGTAGAGTTTCCATGGCAACATTGGGGTTGTGTTGCCATGGTAACTATGGGGTTGGGTTGCTATGGAAACTATGGGGTTTAGTTGCCTTGGCAACGATGGGGATGGGTTGCCATGGCAACCACGGGGTTGTGTTGCCATGGGAACTATGGGGTTCTGTTGCCATGGTAACCATGGGGTTGGGTTGCCATGGCAACCATGGGGTCGTGTTGCCATGGTCACGATGGGGTTGTGCTGCCATGGTAACTATGGGTTTGGGTTGCTATGGGAACTATGGGGTTTAGTTGCCATGGCAACCATGGGGTTGAGATGCCGTGGTAACCATGCAGTTGGGTTGCTGTGGTAACCATGCGGTTGTGTTGTTGTGGTAACCATGGGGTTGTGTTGCCATGGCAACTATGGTGTTGGGTTGCCATGGCAACTATGGGGTTCTGTTGCCATGGCAACCATGGGGTAGTGTTTCCATGGCAACCATGGGGTTGTGTTGCCATGGTAACGATGGGGTTGGGTTGCTATGGAAACTATGGGGTTTAGTTGCCTTGGCAACCATGGGGTTGGGTTGCGATGGCAACCATGGGGTTGTGTTGCCATGGTAACCATGGCGTTTTGTTGCCATGGCAACTATGGCGTTCTGTTGATATGGTAACCATGGCGTTTTGTTACCATGGCAACTATGGGGTTCTGTTGCCATGGCAACCATGGGGTAGTGTTTCCATGGCAACGATGGGGTTGTGTTGCCATGGTAACTATGGGGTTGGGTTGCTATGGTAACCATGCGGTTGTGTTGCCATGGTAACCATGGGGTTGGGTTGCCATGGAAACCATGGGGTCGTGTTGCCATGGTAACCATGGCGTTTTGTTGCCATGGCAACTATGGGGTTCTGTTGCCATGGCAACCATTGGGTTGTGTTGCCATGGAAACTATGGGGTTGGGTTGCCATTGCAACCACGGGGTTTTGTTGCCATGGGAACCATGGGGCTGTGTTGCCATGGTAACCACGGGGTTACGTTGCCATGGCAACCACGGGGTTTGGTTGCTATGGTAACCATGGTGTTGGGTTGCCATGGCAACCATGCGGTTGTGTTGCCATGGTAACCATGGCGTTTATTTGTCATGGCAACTATGGGGTTCTGTTGCCATGGTAACCTTGGGGTTGGGTTGCCATGGCAACCATGGGGTTGTGTTGCCATGGTAACGATGGGGTTGTGTTGCCATGGTAACTATGGGGATGGGTTGCTATTGAAACTATGGGGTTTAGTTGCCATGGCAACCATGCGGTTGAGATGCCGTGGTAAGCATGCAGTTGGGTTGCCGTGGTAACCATGCGGTTGTGTTGTTGTGGTAACCATGCGGTTGTGTTGCCATGGTAACCATGGGATTGGGTTGCCATGGCAACTATGGTGTTGGGTTGCCATGGCAACCATGGGGTTGTGTTGCCATGGTAACCATGGCGTTTTGTTGCCATGGCAACTATGGGGTTCTGTTGCCATGGCAACCATGGGGTAGGGTTGCCATGGCAACCATGGGGTTGTGTTGCCTTGGCAACCATGGGGTTGGGTTGCCATGGCAACCATGGGGTTGTGTTGCCATGGTAACCATGGCGTTTTGTTGCCATGGTAACCATGGGGTTGGGTTGCCATGGCAGCCATGGCGTTTTGTTACCATGGCAACTATGGGGTTCTGTTGCCATCGCAAGCATGGGGTAGTGTTTCCATGGCAACCATGGGGTTCTGTTGCCATGGTAACTATGGGGTTGGGTTGCTATGGTAACCATGCGGTTGTGTTGCCATGGTAACCATTGGGTTGGGTTGCCATGGCAACCACGGTGTTTGGTTGCTATGGTAACCATGGGGTTGTGTTTCCATGGTAACCATGGCGTTTAGTTGCCATGGCAACTATGGGGTTCTGTTGCCATGGTAACCATGGGGTTGGGTTGCCATGGCAACCATGGCGTTTTGTTGCCATGGTAACCATGGCGTTTTGTTGCCATGGTAACTATGGTGTTCTGTTGCCATGGCAAGCATGGGGTAGTGTTTCCATGGCAACCATGGGGTTGTGTTGCCATGGTCACCATGCAGTTGGGTTGCCGTGGTAACCATGCGGTTGTGTTGTTGTGGTAACCATGTGGTTGTGTTGCCATGGTAACCATGGGATTGGGTTGCCATGGCAACCACGGGGTTCTGTGTCCATGGTAACCATGCAGTTGGGTTGCCATGGTAACCATGGCGTTTAGTTGCCATGGCAACTATGGGGTTGGGTTGCCATGGCAACCATGGGGTTGTTTTGCCATGGTAACCATGGCGTTTTGTTGCCATGTCAACTATGGGGTTCTGTTGCCATGGCAACCACGGGGTTGTGTTGCCATGGAAACTATGGGGTTGTGTTGCTATGGAAACTATGGGGTTTAGTTGCCTTGGCAACCATGGGGTTGGGTTGCCATGGTAACCATGGCGTTTTGTTGCCATGGTAACCATGGCGTTTTGTTGCCATGGTAACCATGGTGTTGGGTTGCCATGGCAGCCATGGCGTTTTGTTACCATGGCAACTATGGGGTTCTGTTGCCATGGCAAGCATGGGGTAGTGTTTCCATGGCAACCATGGGGTTTTGTTGCCATGGTAACTATGGGTTTGGGTTGCTATGGTAACCATGCGGTTGTGTTGCCATGGTAACCAAGGGGTTGGGTTGCCATGGCAACCATGGGGTTGTGTTGCCATGGTAACCATGGGGTTGGGTTGCCATGGCAAACACTGGGGTTTGGTTGCTATGGTAACCATAGAGTTGTGTTGCCATGGTAACCATGGCGTTTAGTTGCCATGGCAACTATGGGGTTCTGTTGCCATGGTAACCATGGGGTTGGGTTGCCATGGCAACCATGGCGTTTTGTTGCCATGGTAACCATGGCGTTTTGTTGCCATGGTAACCATGGGGTTGGGTTGCCATGGTAACCATGGCGTTTTGTTGCCATGGCAACTATGGGGTTCTGTTGCCATGGCAAGCATGTGGTAGTGTTTCCATGGCAAACATGGGGTTGCGTTGCCATGGTAACTATGGGGTTGGGTTGCTATGGTAACCATGCGGTTGTGTTGCCATGGCAACTATGGGGATCTGTTGCCATGGTAACCATGGGGTTGGGTTGCCATGGTAACTATTGGGTTGGGTTGCTATGGTAACCATGCGGTTGTGTTGCCATGGTAACCATGGGGTTGGGTTGCCATGGCAACCATGGGGTTGTGTTGCCATGGTAACCATGGCGTTTTGTTGCCATGGCAACCACGGGGTTGTGTTGCCATGGGAACCATGGGGTTGTGTTGCCATGGTACCCATGGGGTTGGGTTGCCATGGCAACCACAGGGTTTGGTTGCTATGGTAACCATGGGTTTGTGTTGCCATGGTAACCATGGCATTTAGTTGCCATGGCAACTATGGGGTTCTGTTGCCATGGTAACCATGGGGTTGGGTTGCCATGGCAACTATGGGGCTGTGTTGCCATGGTAACGATGGGGTCGTGTTGCCATGGTAACTATGGGGTTGGGTTGCTATGGAAACTATGGGGTTTAGTTGCCATGGCAACCATGGGGTTGAGATGCCGTGGTAACCATGCAGTTGGGTTGCTGTGGTAACCATGCGGTTGTGTTGTTGTGGTAACCATGCGGTTGTGTTGCCATGGTAACCATGGGATTGGGTTGCCATGGCAACCACGGGGTTTGGTTGCTATGGTAACCATGGGGTTCTGTGTCCATGGTAGCCATGGCGTTTAGTTACCATGGCAACTATGGGGTTGGGTTGCCATGGTAACGATGGGGTTGGGTTGCTATGGAAACTATGGGGTTTAGTTGCCTTGGCAACCATGGGGTTGGGTTGCCATGGCAAACATGGGGTTGTGTTGCCATGGTAACCATGGCGTTTTGTTGCCATGGCAACCATGGGGTAGTGTTGCCATGGTAACCATGGCGTTTTGTTGCCATGGCAACTATGGGGTTCTGTTGCCATGGCAACCATCGGGTAGTGTTTCCATGGCAACCATGGGGTTGTGTTGCCATGGTAACGATGGGGTTGGGTTGCCATGGCAACCACGGGGTTTGGTTGCTATGGTAACCATGGGGTTCTGTGTCCATGGTAACCATGGGGTTGGGTTGCCATGGTAACCATGGCGTTTAATTGCCATGGCAACTATGGGGTTCTGTTGCCATGGCAACCATGGGATTGTGTTGCCATGGTAACCATGGCGTTTTGTTGCCATGGCAACTATGGGGTTCTGTTGCCATGGAAACCATGGCGTAGTGTTTCCATGGCAACCATGGGTTTGTGTTGCCATGGTAACTATGGGGTTGGGTTGCTATGGAAACTATGGGGTTTAGTTGCCTTGGCAACCATGGGGTTGGGTTGCCATGGCAACCATGGGGTTGTGTTGCCATGGTAACCATGGCGTTTTGTTTCCATGGCAACTATGGGTTTCTGTTGCCATCTCATCCATGGCGTTTTGCTGCCATGGCAACTATGGGGTTCTGTTGCCATGGCAACCATGGGGTAGTGTTTCCATGGCAACCATGGGGTTGTGTTACCATGGTAACTATGGGGTTGGGTTGCTATGGTAACCATGCGGTTGTGTTGCCATGGTAACCATGGGGTTGGGTTGCCATGGCAACCATCGGGTTTTGTTGCCATGGTAACCATGGCGTTTTGTTGCCATGGCAACTATGGTGTTGTGTTGCCATGGCAACCATGGGGTAGCGTTTCCATGGCAACCATGGGGTTGTGTTGCCATGGTAACGATGGGGTTGGGTTGCCATGGCAACCATGGGGTTTGGTTACCATGGCAACCACGGGGTTTGGCTGCTATGGTAACCATGGGGTTGGGTTTCCATGGCAACTATGGGGTTGTGTTGCCATGGTAACCATAGCGTTTAGTTGCCATGGCAACTATGGGGTTCTGTTGCCATGGTAACCATGGGGTTTGGTTGCCATGGCAACCATGGGGTTGTGTTGCCATGGTAACGATGGGGTTGGGTTGCCATGGTAACTATGGGGTTGGGTTGCTATGGAAACTATGGGGTTTGGTTGCTATGGTAACCATGGGGTTCTGTGTCGATGGTAACCATGGGGTTGGGTTGCCATGGTAACCATGGCGTTTAGTTGCCATGGCAACTATGGGGTTGGGTTGCAATGGCAACCATGGGTTTGTGTTGCCATGGTAACCATGGTGTTGAGTTGCCATGGCAACTATGGGGTTCTGTTGCCATGGCAACCATGGGGTAGTGTTTCCATGGCAACCATGGGGTTGTGTTGCCATGGTAACTATGGGGTTGGGTTGCTATGGAATCTATGGGGTTTAGTTGCCTTGGCAACCATGGGGTTGTGTTGCCATGGCAACCATGGGGTTGTGTTGCCATGGTAACCATGGCGTTTTGTTGCCATGGCAACTAAGGTGTTCTGTTGCCATGGCAACCATGGGGTAGTGTTTCCATGGCAACCATGGGGTTGTGTTGCCATGGTAACCATGGCGTTTTGTTGCCATGGTAACCATGGGGTTCTGTTGCCATGGCAACCATGGGGTAGTGTTTCCATGCCAACCATGGGGTTGTGTTGCCATGGTAACGACGGGGTTGGGTTGCCATGGAAACCACGGGGTCGTGTCGCCATGGGAACCATGGGGTTGTGTTGCCATGGTAACCATGGGGTTGGGTTGCCATGGCAACCACGGGGTTTGGTTGCTATGGCAACCATGGGGTTGGGTTGCCATGGCAAACATGGGGTTGTGTTTCCATGGTAACCGTGGCGTTTAGTTGCCATGGCAACTATGGGGTTCTGCTGCCATGGTAACCATGGGGTTGGGTTGCCATGGCAACCACGGGGTTGTGTTGCCATGGGAACCATGGGGTTGTGTTGCCATGGTAACTATGGGGTTGGGTTGCTAAGAAAACTATGGGGTTTAGTTGCCATGGCAACCATGGGGTTGAGATGCCGTGGTAACCATGCAGTTGGGTTGCCGTGGTAACCATGCAGTTGTGTTGTTGTTGTAACCATGCGGTTGTGTTGTCATGGTAACCATGGGATTGGGTTGCCATGGCAACCACGAGGTTCTGTGTCCATGGTAACCATGGGGTTGGGTTGCCATGGTAACCATGGCGTTTGGTTGCCATGGCAACTATGGGGTTGGGTTGCCATGGCAACCATGGGGTTGTGTTGCCATGGTAACCATGGCGTTTTGTTGCCATGTCAACTATGGGGTTCTGTTGCCATGGCAACCACGGGGTTGTGTTGCCATGGGAACCATGGGGTTGTGTTGCCATGGTAACTATGGGGTTGGGTTGCTGTGGAAACTATGGTGTTTAGTTTCCATGGCAACCATGGGGTTGAGATGCCGTGGTAACCATGCAGTTGGGTTGCCGTGGTAACCATGCGGTTGTGTTGTTGTGGTAACCATGCGGTTGTGTTGCCATGGTAACCATGGGATTGGGTTGCCATGGCAACCACGGGGTTTGGTTGCTATGGTAACCATGGGGTTCTGTGTCCATGGTAACCATGTGGTTGGGTTGCCATGGTAACCATGGCGTTTAGTTGCCATGGCAACTATGGGGTTTGGTTGCCATGGCAACCATGGGGTTGTGTTGCCATGGTAAGCATGGCGTTTTGTTGCCCTGTCAACTATGGGGTTCTGTTGCCATGGCAACCATGGGGTAGTGTTTCCATGGCAACCATGGGGTTGTGTTGCCATGGTAACTATGGGGTTGGGTTGCTATGGAAACTATGGGGTTTAGTTGCCTTGGCAACCATGGGGTTGGGTTGCCATGGCAACCATGGGGTTGTGTTGCCATGGTAACCATGGCGTTTTGTTGCCATGGCAACTATGGGGTTCTGTTGCCATGGCAACCATGGCGTTTTGTTGCCATGGCAACTATGGGGTTCTGTTGCTATGGAAACCATGACGTAGTGTTTCCATGGCAACCATGGGGTTGTGTTGCAATGGTAACTATGGGGTTGGGTTGCTATGGTAACCATGCGGTTGTGTTGCCATGGTAACCATGGGGTTGGGTTGCCATGGCAACCATGGGGTAGTGTTGCCATGGTAACCATGGCGTTTTGTTGCCATGGCAACTATGGGGTTCTTTTGCCATGGCAACCATGGGGTAGTGTTTCCATGGAAACCATGGGGTTGTGTTGCCATGGTAACGATGGGGTTGGGTTGCCATGGCAACCACGTGGTTTGGTTGCTATGGTAACCATGGGGTTCTGTGTCCATGGTAACCATGGGGTTGGGTTGCCATGGTAACCATGGCGTTTTGTTGCCATGGCAACTATGGGGTTCTGTTGCCATGGCAACCATGGGGTAGTGTTTCCATGGCAACCATGGGGTTGTGTTGCCATGGTAACGATGGGGTTGGGTTGCCATGGCAACCACGGGGTTGTGTTGCCATGGGAACCGTGGGGTTGTGTTGCCATGGTAAACATGGGGTTGGGTTACCATGGCAACCACGGGGTTTGGCTGCTATGGTAACCATGGGGTTGGGTTGCCATGGCAACTATGGGGTTCTGTTGCCATGGTAACCATAGCGTTTATTTGCCATGGCAACAATGGGGTTGTGTTGCCATGGAAACCATGGCGTAGTGTTTCCATGGCAACCATGGGGTTGTGTTGCCATGGTAACTATGGGGTTGGGTTGCTATGGAAACTATGGGGTTTAGTTGCCTTGGCAACCATGGGGTTGGGTTGCCATGGCAACCATGGGGTTGTGTTGCCATGGTAACCATGGCGTTTTCTTGCCATGGCAACTATGGGTTTCTGTTGCCATGGCACCCATGGAGTTTTGTTGCCATGGCAACTATGGGGTTCTGTTGCCATGGCAACCATGGGGTAGTGTTTCCATTGCAACCATGGGGTTGTGTTACCATGGTAACTATGGGGTTGGGTTGCTATGGTAACCATGCGGTTGTGTTGCCATGGTAAACATGGGGTTGGTTTGCCATGGCAACCATGGGGTTTTGTTGCCATGGTAACCATGGCGTTTTGTTGCCATGGCAACTATGGGGTTCTGTTGCCATGGCAACCATGGGGTAGTGTTTCCATGGCAACCATGGGGTTGTGTTGCCATGGTAACGATGGGGTTGGGTTGCCATGGAAACCACGGGGTTGTGTTGCCATGGTAACCATGGGGTTGTGTTGCCATGGTAACCATGGGGTTGGGTTACCATGGCAACCACGGGGTTTGGCTGCTATGGTAACCATGGGGTTGGGTTGCCATGGCAACTATGGGGTTGTGTTGCCATGGTAACCATAGCGTTTAGTTGCCATGGCAACTATGGGGTTCTGTTGCCTTGGTAACCATGGGGTTGGGTTGCCATGGCAACCATGGGGTTGTGTTGCCATGGTAACGATGGGGTTGGGTTGCCATGGTAACTATGGGGTTGGGTTGCTATGGAAACTATGGGGTTTGGTTGCTATGGTAACCATGGGGTTCTGTGTCGATGGTAACCATGGGGTTGGGTTGCCATGGTAACCATGGCGTTTAGTTGCCATGGCAACTATGGGGTTGGGTTGCAATGGAAACCATGGGGTTGTGTTGCCATGGTAACCATGGCGTTTTGTTGCCATGGCAACTATGGGGTTCTGTTGCCATGGCAACCATGGGGTAGTGTTTCCATGGCAACCATGGGTTTGTGTTGCCATGGTAACTATGGGGTTGGGTTGCTATGGAAACTATGGGGTTTGGTTGCTATGGTAACCATGGGGTTCTGTGTCGATGGTAACAATGGTGTTGGGTTGCCATGGTAACCATGGCGTTTAGTTGCCATGGCAACTATGGGGTTTGGTTGCCATGGTAACTATGGGGTTGGTTTGCTATGGAAACTATGGGGTTTAGTTGCCTTGGCAACCATGGGGTTGGTTTGCCATGGCAACCATGGGGTTTTGTTGCCATGGCAACTATGGGGTTCTGTTGCCATGGCAACCATGGGGTAGTGTTTCCATGGCAACCATGGGGTTGTGTTGCCATGGTAACGATGGGGTTGGGTTGCCATGGAAACCACGGGGTTGTGTTCCCATGGGAACCATGGGGTTGTGTTGCCATGGTAACCATGGGGTTGGGTTACCATGGCAACCACGGGGTTTGGCTGCTATGGTAACCATGGGGTTGGGTTGCCATGGCAACTATGGGGTTGTGTCGCCATGGTAACCATAGCGTTTAGTTGCCATGGCAACTATGGGGTTCTGTTGCCATGGTAACCATGGGGTTGGGTTGCCATGGCAACCATGGGGTTGTGTTGCCATGGTAACGATGGGGTTGGGTTGCCATGGTAACTATGGGGTTGGGTTGCTATGGAAACTATGGGGTTTGGTTGCTATGGTAACCATGGGGTTCTGTGTCGATGGTAACCATGGGGTTGGGTTGCCATGGTAACCATGGCGTTTAGTTGCCATGGCAACTATGGGGTTGGGTTGCAATGGAAACCATGGGGGTGTGTTTCCATGGTAACCATGGCGTTTTGTTGCCATGGCAACTATGGGGTTCTGTTGCCATGGCAACCATGGGGTAGTGTTTCCATGGCAACCATGGGGTTGTGTTGCCATGGTAACTATGGGGTTGGGTTGCTATGGAAACTATGGGGTTTGGTTGCTATGGTAACCATGGGGTTCTGTTTCGATGGTAACCATGGGGTTGTGTTGCCATGGTAACCATGGCGTTTTGTTGCCATGTCAACTATGGGGTTCTGTTGCCATGGCAACCACGGGGTTGTGTTGCCATGGGAACCATGGGGTTGTGTTGCCATGGTAACTATGGGGTTGTGTTGCTATGGAAACTATGGGGTTTAGTTCCCTTGGCAACCATGGGGTTGGGTTGCCATGGTAACCATGGCGTTTTGTTGCCATGGTAACCATGGCGTTTTGTTGCCATGGTAACCATGGGGTTGGGTTGCCATGGCAGCCATGGCGTTTTGTTACCATGGCAACTATGGGGTTCTGTTGCCATGGCAAGCATGGGGTAGTGTTTCCGTGGCAACCATGGGGTTGTGTTGCCATGGTAACTATGGGGTTGGGTTGCTATGGTAACCATGCGGTTGTGTTGCCATGGCAACTATGGGGTTCTGTTGCCATGGTAACCATGGCGTTGGGTTGCCATGGTAACTATGGGGTTGGGTTGCTATGGTAACCATGCGGTTGTGTTGCCATGGTAACCAAGGGGTTGGGTTGCCATGGCAACCATGGGGTTGTGTTGCCATGGTAACCATGGCGTTTTGTTGCCATGGCAACCACGGGGTTGTGTTGCCATGGAAACCATGGGGTTGTGTTGCCATGGTAACCATGGGGTTGGGTTGCCATGGCAACCACGGGGTTTGGTTGCTATGGTAACCATAGAGTTGTGTTGCCATGGTAACCATGGCGTTTAGTTGCCATGGCAACTATGGGGTTCTGTTGCCATGGTAACCATGGGGTTGGGTTGCCATGGTAACCATGGCGTTTTGTTGCCATGGTAACCATGGGGTTGGGTTGCCATGGCAACCATGGCGTTTTGTTGCCATGGCAACTATGGGGTTCTGTTGCCATGGCAAGCATGGGGTAGTGTTTCCATGGCAACCATGGGGTTGGGTTGCCATGGTAACTATGGGGTTGGGTTGCTATGGTAACCATGCGGTTGTGTTGCCATGGTAACCATGGGGTTGGGTTGCCATGGCAACCATGGGGTTGTGTTGCCATGGTAATCATGGCGTTTTGTTGCCATGGCAACCACGGGGTTGTGTTCCCATGGGAACCATGGGGTTGTGTTGCCATGGTAACCATGGGGTTGGGTTGCCATGGCAACCACGGGGTTTGGTTGCTATGGTAACCATGGGGTTGTGTTGCCATGGTAACCATGGCGTTTAGTTGCCATGGCAACTATGGGGTTCTGTTGCCATGGCAACCACGGGGTTGTGTTGCCATGGGAACCATGGGGTTGTGTTGCCATGGTAACTATGGGGTTGTGTTGCTATGGAAACTATGGGGTTTAGTTGCCTTGGCAACCATGGGGTTGGGTTGCCATGGTAACCATGGCGTTTTGTTGCCCTGGTAACCATGGCGTTTTGTTGCCATGGTAACCATGGGGTTGGGTTGCCATGGCAGCCATGGCGTTTTGTTACCATGGCAACTATGGGGTTCTGTTGCCATGGCAAGCATGGGGTAGTGTTTCCATGGCAACCATGGGGTTGGGTTGCCATGGTAACTATGGGGTTGGGTTGCTATGGTAACCATGCGGTTGTGTTGCCATGGCAACTATGGGGTTCTGTTGCCATGGTAACCATGGCGTTGGGTTGCCATGGTAACTATGGGGTTGGGTTGCTATGGTAACCATGCGGTTGTGTTGCCATGGTAACCATGGGGTTGGGTTGCCATGGCAACCATGGGGTTGTGTTGCCATGGGGACCATGGGGTTGTGTTGCCATGGTAACCATGGGGTTGGGTTGCCATGGCAACCACGGGGTTTGGTTGCTATGGTAACCATAGAGTTGTGTTGCCATGGTAACCTTGGCGTTTAGTTGCCATGGCAACTATGGGGTTCTGTTGCCATGGTAACCATGGGGTTGGGTTGCCATGGCAACCATGGCGTTTTGTTGCCATGGTAACCATGGCGTTTTGTTGCCATGGTAACCATGGGGTTCTGTTGCCATGGCAAGCATGGGGTAGTGTTTCCATGGCAACCATGGGGTTGGGTTGCCATGGTAACTATGGGGTTGGGTTGCTATGGTAACCATGCGGTTGTGTTGCCATGGTAACCATGGGGTTGGGTTGCCATGGCAACCATGGGGTTGTGTTGCCATGGTAACCATGGCGTTTTGTTGCCATGGCAACCACGGGGTTGTGTTGCCATGGGAACCATGGGGTTGTGTTGCCATGGTAACCATGGCGTTTTGTTGCCATGGCAACCACGGGGTTTGGTTGTTATGGTAACCATGGGGTTGTGTTGCCATGGTAACCATGGCGTTTAGTTGCCATGGCAACTATGGGGTTCTGTTGCCATGGTAACCATGGGGTTGGGTTTCCATGGCAACTATGGGGTTGTGTTGCCATGGTAACGATGGGGTTGTGTTGCCATGGTAACTATGGGGTTGGGTTGCTATGGAAACTATGGGGTTTAGTTGCCATGGCAACCATGGGGTTGAGATGCCGTGGTAACCATGCAGTTGGGTTGCCGTGGTAACCATGCGGTTGTGTTGTTGTGGTAACCATGCGGTTGTGTTGCCATGGTAACCATGGGATTGGGTTGCCATTGCAACCACGGGGTTAGGTTGCTATGGTAACCATGGGGTTCTGTGTCCATGGTAACCATGGCGTTTAGTTACCATGGCAACTATGGGGTTGGGTTTCCACGGCAACCATCGGTTGTGTTGCCATGGTAACCATGGCGTTTTGTTGCCATGGCAACTATGGGGTTCTGTTGCCTTGGCAACCATGGGGTTGGGTTGCCATGGCAACCATGGGGTTGTGTTGCCATGGTAACCATGGCGTTTGTTGCCATGGCAACTATGGGGTTCTGTTGCCATGGCAACCATGGCGTTTTGTTGCCATGGCAACTATGGGGTTCTGTTGCTATGGAAACCATGGCGTAGTGTTTCCATGGCAACCATGGGGTTGTGTTGCCATGGTAACTATGGGGTTGGGTTGCTATGGTAACCATGCGGTTGTGTTGCCATGGTAACCATGGGGTTGGGTTGCCATGGCAACCATGGGGTAGTGTTGCCATGATAACCATGGCGTTTTGTTGCCATGGCAACTATGGGGTTCTGTTGCCATGGCAACCATGGGGTAGTGTTTCCATGGCAACCATGGGGTTGTGTTGCCATGGTAACTATGGGGTTGGGTTACCATGGCAACCACGGGGTTTGGCTGCTATGGTAACCATGGGGTTGGGTTGCCATGGCAACTATGGGGTTGTGTTGCCATGGTAACCATAGCGTTTTGTTGCCATGGCAACAATGGGGTTCTGTTGCCATGGAAACCATGGCGTAGTGTTTCCATGGCAACCATGGGTTTGTGTTGCCATGGTAACTATGGGGTTGGGTTGCTATGGAAACTATGGGGTTTAGTTGCCTTGGCAACCATGGGGTTGGGTTGCCATGGCAACCATGGGGTTGTGTTGCCATGGTAACCATGGCGTTTTGTTGCCATGGCAACTATGGGTTTCTGTTGCCATGGCATCCATGGAGTTTTGTTGCCATGGCAACTATGGGGTTCTGTTGCCATGGCAACCATGGGGTAGTGTTTCCATTGCAACCATGGGGTTGTGTTACCATGGTAACTATGGGGTTGGGTTGCTATGGTAACCATGCGGTTGTGTTGCCATGGTAACCATGGGGTTGGGTTGCCATGGCAGCCATGGCGTTTTGTTACCATGGCAACTATGGGGTTCTGTTGCCATGGCAAGCATGGGGTAGTGTTTCCGTGGCAACCATGGGGTTGTGTTGCCATGGTAACCATGGGGTTGGGTTGCTATGGTAACCATGCGGTTGTGTTGCCATGGCAACTATGGGGTTCTGTTGCCATGGTAACCATGGCGTTGGGTTGCCATGGTAACTATGGGGTTGGGTTGCTATGGTAACCATGCGGTTGTGTTGCCATGGTAACCAAGGGGTTGGGTTGCCATGGCAACCATGGGGTTGTGTTGCCATGGTAACCATGGCGTTTTGTTGCCATGGCAACCACGGGGTTGTGTTGCCATGGAAACCATGGGGTTGTGTTGCCATGGTAACCATGGGGTTGGGTTGCCATGGCAACCACGGGGTTTGGTTGCTATGGTAACCATAGAGTTGTGTTGCCATGGTAACCATGGCGTTTAGTTGCCATGGCAACTATGGGGTTCTGTTGCCATGGTAACCATGGGGTTGGGTTGCCATGGTAACCATGGCGTTTTGTTGCCATGGTAACCATGGGGTTGGGTTGCCATGGCAACCATGGCGTTTTGTTGCCATGGCAACTATGGGGTTCTGTTGCCATGGCAACCATGGGGTAGTGTTTCCATGGCAACCATGGGGTTGTGTTGCCATGGTAACGATGGGGTTGTGTTGCCATGGAAACCACGGGGTTGTGTTGCCATGGGAACCATGGGGTTGTGTTGCCATGGTAACCATGGGGTTGGGTTACCATGGCAACCACGGGGTTTGGCTGCTATGGTAACCATGGGGTTGGGTTGCCATGGCAACTATGGGGTTGTGTTGCCATGGTAACCATAGCGTTTAGTTGCCATGGCAACTATGGGGTTCTGTTGCCATGGTAACCATGGGGTTGTGTTGCCATGGCAACCATGGGGTTGTGTTGCCATGGTAACGATGGGGTTGGGTTGCCATGGTAACTATGGGGTTGGGTTGCTATGGAAACTATGGGGTTTGGTTGCTATGGAAACCATGGGGTTCTGTGTCGATGGTAACCATGGGGTTGTGTTGCCATGGTAACCATGGCGTTTAGTTGCCATGGCAACTATGGGGTTGGGTTGCAATGGAAACCATGGGGTTGTGTTGCCATGGTAACCATGGCGTTTTGTTGCCATGGCAACTATGGGGTTCTGTTGCCATGGCAACCATGGGGTAGTGTTTCCATGGCAACCATGGCGTTGTGTTGCCAAGGTAACTATGGGGTTGGGTTGCTATGGAAACTATGGGGTTTGGTTGCTATGGTAACCATGGGGTTCTGTGTCGATGGTAACCATGGGGTTGGGTTGCCATGGTAACCATGGCGTTTAGTTGCCATGGCAACTATGGGGTTTGGTTGCAATGGCAACCATGGGGTTGTGTTGCCATGGTAACCATGGCGTTTTGTTTCCATGGCAACTATGGGGTTCTGTTGCCATGGCAACCATGGGGTAGTGTTTCCATGGCAACCATGGGGTTGTGTTGCCATGGTAACTATGGCGTTGGGTTGCTATGGATACTATGGAGTTTAGTTGCCTTGGCAACGATGGGGTTGGGTTGCCATGGCAACCATGGGGTTGTTTTGCCATGGTAACCATGGCGTTTTGTTGCCATGGCAACTGTGGGGTTCTGTTGCCATGGCAACCATGGCGTTTTGTTGCCATGGCAACTGTGGGGTTCTTTTGCCATGGCAACCATGAGGTAGTGTTTCCATGGCAACCATGGGGTTGTGTTGCCATGGTAACCATGGCGTTTTGTTGCCATGGTAACCATGAGGTTCTGTTGCCATGGAAACCATGGGGTAGTGTTTCCATGCCAACCATGGGGTTGTGTTGCCATGGTAACGATGGGGTTGGGTTGCCATGGCACGCACGGGGTTTGGTTGCTATGGTAACCATGGGGTTGGGTTGCCATGGTAACCATGGGGTTCTGTTGCCATGGTAACCATGGGGTTGTGTAACCATGGCAACCATGGGGTTGTGTTGCCATGGTAACCATGGCGTTTTGTTGCCATGGCAACTATGGGGTTCTGTTGCCATGGCAACCATGGGGTAGTGTTTCCATGGCAACCATGGGGTTGTGTTGCCATGGTAACCATGGCGTTTTGTTGCCAAGGCAACTATGGGGTTCTGTTGCCATGGCAACAATGGGGTAGTGTTTCCATGGCATCCATGGGGTAGTGTTTCCATGGCAACCATGGGGTTGTGATGCCATGGTAACGATGGGGTTGGGTTGCCATGGCAACCACGGGGTTGTGTTGCCATGGGAACCATGGGGTTGTGTTGCCATGGTAACCATGGGGTTGGGTTGCCATGGCAACCACGTGGTTTGGTTGCTATGGTAACCATGGGGTTGGGTTGCCATGGCAACCATAGGGTTGTGTTGCCATGGTAACCATGGCGATTATTTGCCATGGCAACCATGGGGTTCTGTTGCCATGGTAACCATGGGGTTGGGTTGCCATGGTAACTATGGGGTTGGGTTGCTATGGAAACTATGGGGTTTAGTTGCCATGGCAACCATGGGGTTGAGATGCCGTGGTAACCATGCAGTTGGGTTGCCGTGGTAACCATGCGGTTGTGTTTTTGTGGTAACCATGCGGTTGTGTTGCCGTGGTAACCATGGGATTGGGTTGCCATGGCAACCACGGGGTTTGGTTGCTATGGTAACCATGGGGTTCTGTGTCCATGGTAACCATGGGGTTGGGTTGCCATGGTAACCATGGCGTTTAGTTGCCATGGCAACTATGGGGTTGGGTTGCCATGGCAACCATGGGGTTGTGTTGCCATGGTAACCATGGTGTTTTGTTGCCATGGCAACTATGGGGTTCTGTTGCCATGGCAACCATGGGGTAGTGTTTCCATGGCAACAATGGGGTTGTGTTGCCATGGTAACTATGGGGTTGGGTTGCTATGGAAACTAAGGTGTTTAGTTGCCTTGGCAACCATGGGGTTGGGTTGCCATGGCAACCATGGGGTTGTGTTGCCATGCTAACCATGGCGTTTTGTTGCCATGGCAACTATGCGGTTCTGTTGCCATGGCAACCATGGGGTAGTGCTTCCATGGCAACCATGGGGTTGTGTTGCAATGGTAACGATGGGGTTGGTTTGCCATGGCAACCACGGGGTTGTGTTGCCATGGGAAACATGGGGTTGCGTTGCCATGGTAACCATGGGGTTGCGTTGCCATGGCAACCACGGGGTTTGGTTGCTATGGTAACCATGGGGTTGGGTTGCCATGGCAAACATGGGGTTGTGTTGCCATGGTAACCGTGGCGTTTAGTTGCCATGGAAACTATGGGGTTCTGTTGCCATGGTAACCATGGGGTTGGGTTGCCATGGCAACCACGGGGTTGGGTTGCCATGGGAACCATGGCGTTGTGTTGCCATGGTAACTATGGGGTTGGGTTGCTATGGAATCTATGGGGTTTAGTTGCCATGGCAACCATGGGGTTGAGATGCCGTGGTAACCATGCAGTTGCGTTGCCGTGGTAACCATGCGGTTGTGTTGACATGTTAACCATGGGATTGGGTTGCCATGGCAACCACGGGGTTCTGTGTCCATGGTAACCATGGGGTTGGGTTGCCATGGTAACCATGGCGTTTAGTTGCCATGGCAACTATGGGGTTCGTTTGCCATGGCAACCATGGGGTTGTGTTGCCATGGTAACCATGGCGTTTTGTTGCCATGTCAACTATGGGGTTCTGTTGCCATGGCAACCACGGGGTTGTGTTGCCATGGGAACAATGGGGTTCTGTTGCCATCGTAACCATGGGGTTGGGTTGCTGTGGAAACTATGGGGTTTAGTTTCCATGGCAACCATGGGGTTGAGATGCCGTGGTAACCATGCAGTTGGGTTGCCGTGGTAACCATGCGGTTGTGTTGTTGTGGTAACCATGCGGTTGTGTTGCCATGGTAACCATGGGATTGGGTTGCCATGGCAACCACGGGGTTTGGTTGCTATGGTAACCATGGGGTTCTGTGTCCATGGTAACCATGGGGTTGTGTTGCCATGGTAAGCATGGCGTTTTGTTGCCATGTCAACTATGGGGTTCTGTTGCCATGGCAACCATGGGGTAGTGTTTCCATGGCAACCATGGGGTTGTGTTGCCATGGTAACTATGGGGTTGGGTTGCTATGGAAACTATGGGTTTAGTTGCCTTGGCAACCATGGGGTTGGGTTGCCATGGCAACCATGGGGTAGTGTTGCCATGGTAACCATGGCGTTTTGTTGCCATGGCAACTATGGGGTTCTTTTGCCATGGCAACCGTGGGGTAGTGTTTCCATGGCAACCATGGGGTTGTGTTGCCATGGTAACTATGGGGTTGGATTGCTATGGTAACCATGCGGTAGGGTTGCCATGGTAACCACGGGGTTGTGTTGCCATGGCAACCATGGGTTGTGTTGCCATGGTAACTATGGGGTTGGGTTGCTATGGAAACTATGGGGTTTAGTTGCCATGGCAACCATGGGGTTGAGATGCCGTGGTAACCATGCAGTTGGGTTGCCGTGGTAACCATGCGGTTGTGTTGTTGTGGTAACCATGCTGTTGTGGTGCCATGGTAACCATGGGATTGGGTTGCCATGGCAACCACGGGGTTCTGTGTCCATGGTAACCATGGGGTTGGGTTGCCATGGTAACCATGGCGTTTAGTTGCCATGGCAACTATGGGGTTGGGTTGCCATGGCAAACATGGGGTTGTGTTGCCATGGTAACCATGGCGTTTTGTTGCCATGGCAACTATGGGGTTCTGTTGCCATGGCAACCACGGGGTTGTGTTGCCATGGGAACCATGGGGTTGTGTAGCCATGGTAACTATGGGGTTGGGTTGCTGTGGAAACTATGGGGTTTAGTTTCCATGGCAACTATGGGGTTGAGATGCCGTGGTAACCATGCAGTTGGGTTGCCGTGGTAACCATGCGGTTGTGTTGTTGTGGTAACCATGCGGTTGTGTTGCCATGGTAACCATGGGATTGGTTTGCCATGGCAACCACGGGGTTTGGTTGCTATGGTAACCATGGGGTTGGGTTGCCATGGCAACCATGGGGTTGTGTTGCCATGGTAACCATGGCGTATTGTTCCCATGGCAACTATGGGGTTCTGTTGCCATGGCAACCGTGGGGTAGTGTTTCCATGGCAACCATGGGGTTGTGTTGCCATGGTAACTATGGGGTTGGATTGCTATGGTAACCATGCGGTAGGGTTGCCATGGTAACCATGGGGTTGTGTTACCATGGCAACCATGGTGTTGTGTTGCCATGGTAACCATGGCGTTTTGTTGCCATGGCAACTATGGGGTTCTGTTGCCATGGCAACCATGGGGTAGTGTTTCCATGGCAACCATGGGGTAGTGTTTCCATGGAAACCATGGGGTTGTGTTGCCATGGTAACGATGGGGTTGGGTTGCCATGGCAACCACGGGGTTGTGTTGCCATGGTAACCATGGCGTTGTGTTGCCATGGTAACCATGGGGTTGGGTTGCCATGTCAACCACGGGGTTGTGTTACCATGGGAACCATGGGGTTGTGTTGCCATGGTAACTATGGGGTTGGGTTGCTATGGAAACTATGGGGTTTAGTTGCCATGGCAACCATGGGGTTGAGATGCCGTGGTAACCATGCAGTTGGGTTGCCGTGGTAACCATGCGGTTGTGTTGTTGTGGTAACCATGCGGTTGTGTTGCCATGGTAACCATGGGATTGGGTTGCCATGGCAACCACGGGTTTTCTGTGTCCATGGTAACCATGGGGTTGCGTTGCCATGGTAACCATGGCGTTTAGTTGCCATGGCAACTATGGGGTTGGGTTGCCATGGCAACCATGGGGTAGTGTTTCCATGGCAACCATGGGGTTGTGTGGCCATGGTAACTATGGGGTTGGGTTGCCATGGCAACGGCGGGGTTTGGTTGCTATGGTAACCATGGGGTTGGGTTGCCATGGCAACCACGGGGTTGTGTTGCCATGGGAACCATGGGGTTGTGTTGCCATGGTAACCATGGGGTTGGGTTGCCATGGCAACGGCGGGGTTTGGTTGCTATGGTAACCATGGGGTTGGGTTGCCATGGCAACCATGGGGTTGTGTTGCCATGGTAACCATGGCGTTTAGTTGCCATGGCAACTATGGGGTTCTGTTGCCATGGTAACCATGGGGTTGGGTTGCCATGGCAACCATGGGGTTGTGTTGCCATGGTAACTATGGGGTTGTGTTGCCATGGTAACTATGGGGTTGGGTTGCTATGGGAACCACGGGGTTTGGTTGCTATGGTAACCATGGGGTTCTGTGTCCATGGTAACCATGGGGTTGGGTTGCCATGGTAACCATGGCGTTTAGTTTCCATGGCAACTGTGGGGTTGTGTTGCCATGGCAACCATGGGGTTGTGTTGCCATGGTAACCATGGCGTTTTGTTGCCATAGCAACTATGGGGTTCTGTTGCCATGGAAACCATGGGGTAGTGTTTCCATGGCAACCATGGGGTTGTGTTGCCATGGTAACTATGGGGTTGGGTTGCTATGGAAATTATGGGGTTTAGTTGCCTTGGCAACCATGGGGTTGGGTTGCCATGGCAACCATGGGGTTGTGTTGCCATGGTAACCATGGCGTTTTGTTGCCATGGCAACTATGGGGTTCTGTTGCCATGGCAACCATGGGGTAGTGCTTCCATGGCAACCATGGGGTTGTGTTGCGATGGTAACGATGGGGTTGGATTGCCATGTCAACCACGGGGTTGTTTTGCCATGGGAACCATGGGGTTGCGTTGCCATGGTAACCGTGGGGTTGCGTTGCCATGGAAACCACGGGGTTTGGTTGCTATGGCAACCATGGGGTTGTGTTGCCATGGTAACCATGGGATTTAGTTGCCATGGCAACTATGGGGTTCTGTTGCCATGGTAACCATGGGGTTGGGTTGCCATGGCAACCACGGGGTTGGGTTGCTAGGGTAACCATGAGGTTCTGTGTCCATGGCAACCATGGGGTTGGGTTGCCATGGTAACCATGGCGTTTAGTTGCCATGGCAACTATGGGGTTCTGTTGCCATGGTAACCATGGGGTAGTGTTGCCATGGCAACCACGGGGTTGTGTTGCCATGGGAACCATGGGGTTGTGTTGCCATGGTAACTATTCGGTTGGGTGTTTATGGAAACTATGGCGTTTTGTTGCAATGGCAACTATGGGGTTGTGTTGCCATGGTAACCATGGGGTTGGGTTGCCATGGCAACCATGGGGTTGTGTTGCCATGGTAACCATGGGGTTGGGTTTCCATGGCAACCACGGGGTTTGGTTGCTATGGTAACCATGGGGTTGGGTTGCCATGGCAACTATGGGGTTCTTTTGCCATGGCAACCATGGCGTTTAGTTGCCATGGCAACTATGGGGTTCTGTTGCCATGGTAACCATGGGGTTGGGTTCCCATGGTAACCATGGCGTTTAGTTGCCATGGCAACTATGGGGTTGGGTTGCCATGGCAACCATGGGGTTGTGTTGCCATGGTAACCATGGCGTTTTGTTGCCATGGCAACTATGGGGTTCTGTTGCCATGGTAACTATGGGGTTGGGCTGCTATGGAAACTATGGGGTTTAGTTCCCTTGGCAACCATGGGGTTGGGTTGCCATGGCAACCACGGGGTTGTGTTGCCATGGTAACCATGGCGTTATGTTGCCATGGCAACTATGGGGTTCTGTTGCCATGGCAACAATGGGGTAGTGTTTCCATGGCAACCATGGGGTTGTGTTCCCATGGTAACTATGGGGTTGAGTTGCTATGGTAACCATGCAATTGTGTTGCCATGGTAACCATGGGCTTGGTTTGCCATGGCAACCATGGGGTTGTGTTGCCATGGTAACCATGGCGTT
Organism: Netta rufina; assembly: GCF_964035555.1. Taxonomy (NCBI): domain Eukaryota; kingdom Metazoa; phylum Chordata; class Aves; order Anseriformes; family Anatidae; genus Netta; species Netta rufina. The sequence goes on along the minus strand of NW_028168856.1, from coordinate 17,188 downwards.
TAGTTGCCATGGCAACTATGGGGTTCTGTTGCCATGGTAACCATGGGGTTGTGTTGCCATGGTAACGATGGGGTTGTGTTGCCATGGTAACTATGGGGTTGGGTTCCTATGGAAACTATGGGGTTTAGTTGCCATGGCAACCTTGGGGTTGAGATGCCGTGGTAACCATGCAGTTGGGTTGCCGTGGTAACCATGCGGTTGTGTTGTTGTGGTAACCATGCTGTTGTGTTGCCATGGTAACCATGGGATTGGGTTGCCATGGCAACCACGGGGTTTGGTTGCTATGGTAACCATGGGGTTCTGTGTCCATGGTTACCATGGGGTTGGGTTGCCATGGTAACCATGGCGTTTAGTTGCCATGGCAACTATGGGGTTGGGTTGCCATGGCAACCATGGGGTTGTGTTGCCACGGTAACCATGGCGTTTTGTTGCCATGGCAACTCTGGGGTTCTGTTGCAATGGCAACCATGGGGTAGGGTTGCCATGGTAACCATGGGGTAGTGTTGCCATGGTAACTATGGGGTTGGGTTGCTATGGTAACCATGCGGTTGTGTTGCCATGGTAACCATGGGTTTAAGTTGCCATGGCAACCATGGGGTTGTGTTGCCATGGTAACCATGGCGTTTTGTTGCCATGGCAACTATGGGTTTCTGTTGCCATGGGAACCATGGCGTTTTGTTGCCATGGCAACTATGGGGTTCTGTTGCCATGGCAACCATGGGGTAGTGTGTCCATGGCAACCATGGGGTTGTGTGGCCATGGTAACTATGGGGTTGGGTTGCCATGGCAACCACGGGGTTGTGTTGCCATGGGAACCATGGGGTTGTGTTGCCATGGTAACCATGGGGTTGGGTTGCCATGGCAACGGCGGGGTTTGGTTGCTATGGTAACCATGGGGTTGGGTTGCCATGGCAACCATGGGGTTGTGTTGCCATGGTAACCATGGCGTTTAGTTGCCATGGCAACTATGGGGTTCTGTTGCCATGGTAACCATGGGGTTGGGTTGCCATGGCAACCATGGGGTTGTGTTGCCATGGTAACTATGGGGTTGTGTTGCCATGGTAACTATGGGGTTGGGTTGCTATGGAAACTATGGGGTTTAGTTGCCATGGCAACCATGGGGTGGAGATGCCGTGGTAACCATGCAGTTGGGATGCCGTGGTAACCATGCGGTTGTGTTGTTGTGGTAACCATGCGGTTGTGTTGCCATGGTAACCATGGGATTGGGTTGTTATGGGAACCACGGGGTTTGGTTGCTATGGTAACCATGGGGTTCTGTGTCCATGGTAACCATGGGGTTGTGTTGCCATGGCAACCATGGGGTTCTGTTGCCATGGAAACCATGGGGTAGTGTTTCCATGGCAACCATGGGGTTGTGTTGCCATGGTAACTATGGGGTTGGGTTGCTATGGAAACTATGGGGTTTAGTTGCCTTGGCAACCATGGGGTTGGGTTGCCATGGCAACCATGGGGTTGTGTTGCCATGGTAACCATGGCGTTTTGTTGCCATGGCAACTATGGGGTTCTGTTGCCATGGCAACCATGGGGTAGTGCTTCCATGGCAACCATGGGGTTGTGTTGCGATGCTAACGATGGGGTTGGATTGCCATGTCAACCACGGGGTTGTTTTGCCATGGGAACCATGGGGTTGCGTTGCCATGGTAACCGTGGTGTTGCGTTGCCATGGCAACCACGGGGTTTGGTTGCTATGGCAACCATGGGGTTGTGTTGCCATGGCAACCATGGGGTTGTGTTGCCATGGTAACCATGGGATATAGTTGCCATGGCAACTATGGGGTTCTGTTGCCATGGTAACCATGGGGTTGGGTTGCCATGGCAACCACGGGGTTGGGTTTCTAGGGTAACCATGGGGTTCTGTGTCCATGGCAACCATGGGGTTGGGTTGCCATGGTAACCATGGCGTTTAGTTGCCATGGCAACTATGGGGTTCTGTTGCCATGGTAACCATGGGGTAGTGTTGGCATGGCAACCACGGGGTTGTGTTGCCATGGGAACCATGGGGTTGTGCTGCCATGGTAACTATTCGGTTGGGTGTTTATGGAAACTATGGCGTTTTGTTGCAATGGCAACTATGGGGTTGGGTTGCCATGGCAACCATGGGGTTGTGTTGCCATGGTAACCATGGGGTTGGGTTGCCATGGCAATCACGGGGTTTGGTTGCTATGGTAACCATGGGGTTGGGTTGCCATTGCAACTATGGGGTTCTTTTGCCATGGCAACCATGGCGTTTAGTTGCCATGGCAACTATGGGGTTCTGTTGCCATGGTAACCATGGGGTTGGGTTCCTATGGTAACCATGGCGTTTAGTTGCCATGGCAACTATGGGGTTGGGTTGCCATGGCAACCATGGGGTTGTGTTGCCATGGTAACCATGGCGTTTTGTTGCCATGGCAACTATGGGGTTCTGTTGCCATGGTAACTATGGGGTTGGGTTGCTATGGAAACTATGGGGTTTAGTTGCCTTGGCAACCATGGGGTTGGGTTGCCATGGCAACCACGGGGTTGTGTTGCCATGGTAACCATGGCGTTATGTTGCCATGGCAACTATGGGGTTCTGTTGCCATGGCAACCATGGGGTAGTGCTTCCATGGCAACCATGGGGTTGTGTTGCCATGGTAACTATGGGGTTGGGTTCCTATGGAAACTATGGGGTTTAGTTGCCATGGCAACCTTGGGGTTGAGATGCCGTGGTAACCATGCAGTTGGGTTGCCGTGGTAACCATGCGGTTGTGTTGTTGTGGTAACCATGCTGTTGTGTTGCCATGATAACCATGGGATTGGGTTGCCATGGCAACCACGGGGTTTGGTTGCTATGGTAACCATGGGGTTCTGTGTCCATGGTAACCATGGGGTTGGGTTGCCATGGTAACCATGGCGTTTAGTTGCCATGGCAACTATGGGGTTGGGTTGCCATGGCAACCATGGGGTTGTGTTGCCATGGTAACCATGGCGTTTTGTTGCCATGGCAACTCTGGGGTTCTGTTGCAATGGCAACCATGGGGTAGTGTTTCCATGGCAACCATGGGGTTGTGTTGCCATGGTAACTATGGGGTTGGGTTGCTATGATAACCATGCGGTTGTGTTGCCATGGTAACCATGGGTTTGGGTTGCCATGGCAACCATGGGGTTGTGTTGCCATGGTAACCATGGCGTTTTGTTGCCATGGCAACTATGGGTTTCTGTTGCCATGGGAACCATGGCGTTTTGTTGCCATGGCAACTATGGGGTTCTGTTGCCATGGCAACCATGGGGTAGTGTTTCCATGGCAACCATGGGGTTGTTTTGCCATGGTAACCATGGCGTTTAGTTGCCATGGCAACTATGGGGTTCTGTTGCCATGGTAACCATGGGGTTGGGTTGCCATGGCAACCATAGGGTTGTGTTGCCATGGTAACGATGGGGTTGCGTTGCCATGGTAACTATGGGGTTGGGTTGCTATGGAAACTATGGGGTTTAGTTGCCATGGCAACCATGGGGTTGAGATGCCGTGGTAACCATGCAGTTGGGTTGCCGTGGTAACCATGCGGTTGTGTTGTTGTGGTAACCATGCAGTTGTGTTGCCATGGTAACCATGGGATTGGTTTGTTATGGGAACCACGGGGTTTGGTTGCTATGGTAACCATGGGGTTCTGTGTCCATGATAACCATGGGGTTGGGTTGCCTTGGTAACCATGGCGTTTAGTTGCCATGGCAACTGTGGGGTTGTGTTGCCATGGCAACCATGGGGTTGTGTTGCCATGGTAACCATGGCGCTTTGTTGCCACGGCAACTATGGGGTTCTGTTGCCATGGAAACCATGGGGTAGTGTTTCCATGGCAACCATGGGGTTGTGTTGCCATGGTAACTATGGGGTTGGGTTGCTATGGAAACTATGGAGTTTAGTTGCCTTGGCAACCATGGGGTTGGGTTGCCATGGCAACCATGGGGTTGTGTTGCCATGGTAACCATGGCGTTTTGTTGCCATGGCAACTATGGGGTTCTGTTGCCATGGCAACCATGGGGTAGTGCTTCCATGGCAACCATGGGGTTGTGTTGCGATGGTAACGATGGGGTTGGATTGCCATGTCAAACACGGGGTTGTTTTGCCATGGGAACCATGGGGTTGCGTTGCCATGGTAACCGTGGGGTTGCGTTGCCATGGCAACCACGGGGTTTGGTTGCTATGGCAACCATGGGGTTGTGTTGCCATGGCAACCATGGGGTTGTGTTGCCATGGTAACTATGGGGTTGGGTTGCTATGGAAACTATGGGGTTTAGTTGCCATGGCAACCATGGGGTTGAGATGCCGTGGTAACCATGCAGTTGGGTTGCCGTGGTAACCATGGGATTGGGTTGTTATGGCAACCACGGGGTTTGGTTGCTATGGAAACCATGGGGTTGTGTTGCCATGGCAACCATGGGGTTGTGTTGCCATGGTAACCATGGGATTTAGTTGCCATGGCAACTATGGGGTTCTGTTGCCATGGTAACCATGGGGTTGGGTTGCCATGGAAACCACGGGGTTGGGTTGCTAGGGTAACCATGGGGTTCTGTGTCCATGGCAACCATGGGGTTGGGTTGCCATGGTAACCATGGCGTTTAGTTGCCATGGCAACTATGGGATTCTGTTGCAATGCTAACCATGCCGTTTAGTTGCCAAGGCAACTATGGGGTTCTGTTGCCATGGTAAACATGGGGTAGTGTTGCCATGGCAACCACGGGGTTGTGTTGCCATGGGAACCATGGGGTTGTGTTGCCATGGTAACTATTCGGTTGGGTGTTTATGGAAACTATGGCGTTTTGTTGCAATGGCAACCATGGGGTTGTGTTGCCATGGTAACCATGGGGTTGGGTTGCCATGGCAACCACGGGGTTTGGTTGCTATGGTAACCATGGGGTTGGGTTGCCATGGCAACTATGGGGTTGGGTTGCCATGGCAACCATGGGGTTGTGTTGCCATGGTAACCATGGCGTTTTGTTGCCATGGCAACTATGGGGTTCTGTTGCCATGGTAACTATGGGGTTGGGTTGCTATGGAAACTATGGGGTTTAGTTGCCTTGGCAACCATGGGGTTGGGTTGCCATGGCAACCAAAGGGTTGTGTTGCCATGGTAACCATGGCGTTATGTTGCCATGGCAACTATGGGGTTCTGTTGCCATGGCAACAATGGGGTAGTGTTTCCATGGCAACCATGGGGTTGTGTTCCCATGGTAACTATGGGGTTGAGTTGCTATGGTAACCATGCAATTGTGTTGCCATGGTAACCATGGGCTTGGTTTGCCATGGCAACCATGGGGTTGTGTTGCCATGGTAACCATCGCGTTTAGTTGCCATGGCAACTATGGGGTTCTGTTGCCATGGTAACCATGGGGTTGTGTTGCCATGGTAACGATGGGGTTGTGTTGCCATGGTAACTATGGGGTTGGGTTCCTATGGAAACTATGGGGTTTAGTTGCCATGGCAACCTTGGGGTTGAGATGCCGTGGTAACCATGCAGTTGGGTTGCCGTGGTAACCATGCGGTTGTGTTGTTGTGGTAACCATGCTGTTGTGTTGCCATGGTAACCATGGGATTGGGTTGCCATGGCAACCACGGGGTTTGGTTGCGATGGTAACCATGAGGTTCTGTGTCCATGGTAACCATGGGGTTGGGTTGCCATGGTAACCATGGCGTTTAGTTGCCATGGCAACTATGGGGTTGGGTTGCCATGGCAACCATGGGGTTGTGTTGCCATGGTAACCATGGCGTTTTGTTGCCATGGCAACTCTGGGGTTCTGTTGCAATGGCAACCATGGGGTAGTGTTTCCATGGTAACCATGGGGTTGTGTTGCCATGGTAACTATGGGGTTGGGTTGCTATGGTAACCATGGGCTTGTGTTGCCATGGTAACCATGGGTTTGGGTTGCCATTGCAACCATGGGGTTGTGTTGCTATGGTAACCATGGCGTTTTGTTGCCATGGCAACTATGGGTTTCTGTTGCCATGGGAACCATGGCGTTTTGTTGCCATGGCAGCTACGGGGTTCTGTTGCCATGGCAACCATGGGGTAGTGTTTCCATGGCAACCATGGGGTTGTGTTGCCATGGTAACTATGGGGTTGGGTTGCTATGGTAACCATGCGGTTGTGTTGCGATGGTAACCATGGGGTTGGGTTGCCATGGCAACCATGGGGTTGTGTTGCCATGGTAACCATGGGGTTCTGTTGCCATGGCAACCGTGGGGTTGAGATGCCGTGGTAACCATGCAGTTGGGTTGCCGTGGTAACCTTGCGGTTGTGTTGTTGTGGTAACCATGCGGTTGTGTTGCCATGGTAACCATGGGATTGGGTTGCCATGGAAACCACGGGGTTTGGTTGCTATGGTAACCATGGTGTTCTGTGTCGATGGTAACCATGGGGTTGGGTTGCCATGGTAACCATGGCGTTTAGTTGCCATGGCAACTATGGGGTTGGGTTGCCATGGCAACCATGGGGTTGTGTTGCCATGGTAACCATGGCGTTTTGTTGCCATGGCAACCATGGGGTTCTGTTGCGATGGCTACCATGGGGTAGTGTTTCCATGGCAACCATGGGATTGTGTTGCCATGGGAACCATGGGGTTGTGTTGCCATGGTAACTATGGGGTTGGGTTGCTATGGAAACTACGGGGTTTGGTTGCTATGGTAACCATGGGGTTGGGTTGCCATGGCAACCACGGGGTTTGGTTGCTATGGTAACCATGGGGTTCTGTGTCCATGGTAACCATGGGGTTGGGTTGCCATGGTAACCATGGCGATTAGTTTCCATGGCAACTATGGGGTTGGGTTGCCATGGCAACCATGGGGTTGTGTTGCCATGGTAACCATGGCGTTTTGTTGCCATGGCAACTATGGGGTTCTGTTGCAATGGCAACCATGGGGTAGTGTTTCCATGGTAACCATGGGGTTGTGTTGCCATGGTAACTATGGGGTTGGGTTGCTATGGTAACCATGCGGTTGTGTTGCCATGGTAACCATGGGTTTGGGTTGCCATGGCAACCATGGGGTTGTGTTGCCATGGTAACCATGGCGTTTTGTTGCCATGGCAACTATGGGTTTCTGTTGCCATGGGAACCATGGCGTTTTGTTGCCATGGCAACTATGGGGTTCTGTTGCCATGGCAACCATGGGGTAGTGTTTCCATGGCAACCATGGGGTTGTGTTGCCATGGTAACTATGGGTTTGGGTTGCTATGGTAACCATGCGGTTGTGTTGCCATGGTAACCATGGGGTTGGGTTGCCATGGCAACCATGGGGTTGTGTTGCCATGCTAGCCATGGGGTTTAGTTGCCATGGCAACCGTGGGGTTGAGATGCCGTGGTAACCATGCAGTTGGGTTGCCGTGGTAACCATGCGGTTGTGTTGTTGTGGTAACCATGCGGTTGTGTTGCCATGGTAACCATGGGATTGGGTTGCTATGGAAACTATGGGGTTTAGTTGCCTTGGAAACCATGGGGTTGGGTTGCCATGGCAACCATGGGGTTGTGTTGCCATGGTAACCATGGCGTTTTGTTGCCATGGCAACTATGGGGTTCTGTTGCCATGGCAACCATGGGGTAGTGCTTCCATGGCAACCATGGGGTTGTGTTGCCATGGTAACGATGGGGTTGGATTGCCATGTCAACCACGGGGTTGTTTTGCCATGGGAACTATGGGGTTGCGTTGCCATGGTAACCGTGGGGTTGCGTTGCCATGGCAACCACGGGGTTTGGTTGCTATGGAAACCATGGGGTTGTGTTGCCATGGCAACCATGGGGTTGTGTTGCCATGGTAACCATGGGATTTAGTTGCCATGGCAACTATGGGGTTCTGTTGCCATGGTAACCATGGGGTTGGGTTGCCATGGCAACCACGGGGTTTGGTTGCTAGGGTAACCATGGGGTTCTGTGACCATGGCAACCATGGGGTTGGGTTGCCATGGTAACCATGGCGTTTAGTTGCCATGGCAACTATGGGGTTCTGTTGCAAGCTAACCATGCCGTTTAGTTGCCAAGGCAACTATGCGGTTCTGTTGCCATGGTAACCATGGGGTAGTGTTGCCATGGGAACCACGGGGTTGTGTTGCCATGGGAACCATGGGGTTGTGTTGCCATGGTAACTATTCGGTTGGGTGTTTATGGAAACTATGGCGTTTTGTTGCAATGGCAACTATGGGGTTGTGTTGCCATGGTAACCATGGGGTTGGGTTGCCATGGCAACCACGGGGTTTGGTTGCTATGGTAACCATGGGGTTGGGTTGCCATGGCAACTATGGGGTTCTTTTGCCATGGCAACCATGGCGTTTAGTTGCCATGGCAACTATGGGGTTCTGTTGCCATGGTAACTATGGGGCTGGGTTGCTATGGAAACTATGGGGTTTAGTTGCCTTGGCAACCATGGGGTTGGGTTGCCATGGCAACCACGGGGTTGTGTTGCCATGGTAACCATGGCGTTATGTTGCCATGGCAACTATGGGGTTCTGTTGCCATGGCAACAATGGGGTAGTGTTTCCATGGCAACCATGGGGTTGTGTTCCCATGGTAACTATGGGGTTGAGTTGCTATGGTAACCATGCAATTGTGTTGCCATGGTAACCATGGGCTTGGTTTGCCATGGCAACCATGGGGTTGTGTTGCCATGGTAACCATGGCGTTTAGTTGCCATGGCAACTATGGGGTTCTGTTGCCATGGTAACCATGGGGTTGTGTTGCCATGGTAACGATGGGGTTGTGTTGCCATGGTAACTATGGGGTTGGGTTCCTATGGAAACTATGGGGTTTAGTTGTCATGGCAACCTTGGGGTTGAGATGCCGTGGTAACCATGCAGTTGGGTTGCCGTGGTAACCATGCGGTTGTGTTGTTGTGGTAACCATGCTGTTGTGTTGCCATGGTAACCATGGGATTGGGTTGCCATGGAAACCACGGGGTTTGGTTGCTATGGTAACCATGGGGTTCTGTGTCCATGGTAACCATGGGGTTGGGTTGCCATGGTAACCATGGCGTTTAGTTGCCATGGCAACTATGGGGTTGGGTTGCCATGGCAACCATGGGGTTGTGTTGCCATGGTAACCATGGCGTTTTGTTGCCATGGCAACTCTTGGGTTCTGTTGCAATGTCAACCATGGGGTAGTGTTTCCATGGCAACCATGGGGTTGTGTTGCCATGGTAACTATGGGGTTGGGTTGCTATGGTAACCATGCGGTTGTGTTGCCATGGTAACCATGGGTTTGGGTTGCCATGGCAACCATGGGGTTGTGTTGCCATGGTAACCATGGCGTTTTGTTGCCATGGCAACTATGCGTTTCTGTTGCCATGGGAACCATGGCGTTTTGTTGCCATGGCAACTATGGGGTTCTGTTGCCATGGCAACCATGGGGTAGTGTTTCCATGGCAACCATGGGGTTGTGTTGCCATGGTAACCATGGCGTTTAGTTGCCATGGCAACTATGGGGTTCTGTTGCCATGGTAACCATGGGGTTGGGTTGCCATGGCAACCATAGGGTTGTGTTGCCATGGTAACTATGGGGTTGTGTTGCCATGGTAACTATGGGGTTGGGTTGCTATGGAAACTATGTGGTTTAGTTGCCATGGCAACCATGGGGTTGAGATGCCGTGGTAACCATGCAGTTGGGTTGCCGTGGTAACCATGGGATTGGGTTGTTATGGCAACCACGGGGTTTGGTTGCTATGGAAACCATGGGGTTGTGTTGCCATGGCAACCATGGGGTTGTGTTGCCATGGTAACCATGGGATTTAGTTGCCATGGCAACTATGGGGTTCTGTTGCCATGGTAACCATGGGGTTGGGTTGCCATGGAAACCACGGGGTTGGGTTGCTAGGGTAACCATGGGGTTCTGTGTCCATGGCAACCATGGGGTTGGGTTGCCATGGTAACCATGGCGTTTAGTTGCCATGGCAACTATGGGATTCTGTTGCAATGCTAACCATGCCGTTTAGTTGCCAAGGCAACTATGGGGTTCTGTTGCCATGGTAACCATGGGGTAGTGTTGCCATGGCAACCACGGGGTTGTGTTGCCATGGGAACCATGGGGTTGTGTTGCCATGGTAACTATTCGGTTGGGTGTTTATGGAAACTATGGCGTTTTGTTGCAATGGCAACTATGGGGTTGTGTTGCCATGGTAACCATGGGGTTGGGTTGCCATGGCAACCATGGGGTTGTGTTGCCATGGTAACCATGGGGTTGGGTTGCCATGGCAACCACGGGGTTTGGTTGCTATGGTAACCATGGGGTTGGGTTGCCATGGCAACTATGGGGTTGGGTTGCCATGGCAACCATGGGGTTGTGTTGCCATGGTAACCATGGCGTTTTGTTGCCATGGCAACTATGGGGTTCTGTTGCCATGGTAACTATGGGGTTGGGTTGCTATGGAAACTATGGGGTTTAGTTGCCTTGGCAACCATGGGGTTGGGTTGCCATGGCAACCAAAGGGTTGTGTTGCCATGGTAACCATGGCGTTATGTTGCCATGGCAACTATGGGGTTCTGTTGCCATGGCAACAATGGGGTAGTGTTTCCATGGCAACCATGGGGTTGTGTTCCCATGGTAACTATGGGGTTGAGTTGCTATGGTAACCATGCAATTGTGTTGCCATGGTAACCATGGGCTTGGTTTGCCATGGCAACCATGGGGTTGTGTTGCCATGGTAACCATCGCGTTTAGTTGCCATGGCAACTATGGGGTTCTGTTGCCATGGTAACCATGGGGTTGTGTTGCCATGGTAACGACGGGGTTGTGTTGCCATGGTAACTATGGGGTTGGGTTCCTATGGAAACTATGGGGTTTAGTTGCCATGGCAACCTTGGGGTTGAGATGCCGTGGTAACCATGCAGTTGGGTTGCCGTGGTAACCATGCGGTTGTGTTGTTGTGGTAACCATGCTGTTGTGTTGCCATGGTAACCATGGGATTGGGTTGCCATGGCAACCACGGGGTTTGGTTGCTATGGTAACCATGGGGTTCTGTGTCCATGGTAACCATGGGGTTGGGTTGCCATGGTAACCATGGCGTTTAGTTGCCATGGCAACTATGGGGTTGGGTTGCCATGGCAACCATGGGGTTGTGTTGCCATGGTAACCATGGCGTTTTGTTGCCATGGCAACTCTGGGGTTCTGTTGCAATGGCAACCATGGGGTAGTGTTTCCATGGTAACCATGGGGTTGTGTTGCCATGGTAACTATGGGGTTGGGTTGCTATGGTAACCATGGGCTTGTGTTGCCATGGTAACCATGGGTTTGGGTTGCCATTGCAACCATGGGGTTGTGTTGCCATGGTAACCATGGGGTTCTGTTGCCATGGCAACCGTGGGGTTGAGATGCCGTGGTAACCATGCAGTTGGGTTGCCGTGGTAACCTTGCGGTTGTGTTGTTGTGGTAACCATGCGGTTGTGTTGCCATGGTAACCATGGGATTGGGTTGCCATGGCAACCACGGGGTTTGGTTGCTATGGAAACCATGGGGTTGTGTTGCCATGGCAACCATGGGGTTGTGTTGCCATGGTAACCATGGGATTTAGTTGCCATGGCAACTATGGGGTTCTGTTGCCATGGTAACCATGGGGTTGGGTTGCCATGGCAACCACGGGGTTTGGTTGCTAGGGTAACCATGGGGTTCTGTGACCATGGCAACCATGGGGTTGGGTTGCCATGGTAACCATGGCGTTTAGTTGCCATGGCAACTATGGGGTTCTGTTGCAAGCTAACCATGCCGTTTAGTTGCCAAGGCAACTATGGGGTTCTGTTGCCATGGTAACCATGGGGTAGTGTTGCCATGGCAACCACGGGGTTTAGTTGCCATGGGAACCATGGGGTTGTGTTGCCATGGTAACTATTCGGTTGGGTGTTTATGGAAACTATGGCGTTTTGTTGCAATGGCAACTATGGGGTTGTGTTGCCATGGTAACCATGGGGTTGGGTTGCCATGGCAACCATGGGGTTGTGTTGCCATGGTAACCATGGGGTTGGGTTGCCATGGCAACCACGGGGTTTGGTTGCTATGGTAACCATGGGGTTGGGTTGCCATGGCAACTATGGGGTTCTTTTGCCATGGCAACCATGGCGTTTAGTTGCCATGGCAACTATGGGGTTCTGTTGCCATGGTAACTATGGGGCTGGGTTGCTATGGAAACTATGGGGTTTAGTTGCCTTGGCAACCATGGGGTTGGGTTGCCATGGCAACCACGGGGTTGTGTTGCCATGGTAACCATGGCGTTATGTTGCCATGGCAACTATGGGGTTCTGTTGCCATGGCAACAATGGGGTAGTGTTTCCATGGCAACCATGGGGTTGTGTTCCCATGGTAACTATGGGGTTGAGTTGCTATGGTAACCATGCAATTGTGTTGCCATGGTAACCATGGGCTTGGTTTGCCATGGCAACAATGGGGTTGTGTTGCCATGGTAACCATGGCGTTTAGTTGCCATGGCAACTATGGGGTTCTGTTGCCATGGTAACCATGGGGTTGTGTTGCCATGGTAACGATGGGGTTGTGTTGCCATGGTAACTATGGGGTTGGGTTCCTATGGAAACTATGGGGTTTACTTGCCATGGCAACCTTGGGGTTGAGATGCCGTGGTAACCATGGGGTTGGGTTGCCATGGCAACCATGGGGTTGTGTTGCCATGGCAACGATGGGGTTGGGCTGCCATGGCAACCATGGGGTTGTGTTGCCATGGTAACCATGGCGTTTAGTTTCCAAGGCAACTATGGGGTTCTGTTGCCATGGTAACCATGGGGTAGTGTTGCCATGGCAACCACGGGGTTGTGTTGCCATGGGAACCATGGGGTTGTGTTGCCATGTTAACTATGGGGTTGGGTTGCTATGGAAACTATGGGGTTTAGTTGACATGGCAACCATGGGGTTGAGATGCCGTGGTAAGCATGCAGTTGGGTTGCCGTGGTAACCATGCGGTTGTGTTGTTGTGGTAACCATGCGGTTGTGTTGCCATGGTAACCATGGGATTGGGTTGCCATGGCAACCACGGGGTTTGGTTGCTATGGTAACCATGGGGTTCTGTGTCCATGGTAACCATGGGGTTGGGTTGCCATGGTAACCATGGCGTTTAGTTGCCATGGCAACTATGGGGTTGGGTTGCCATGGCAACCATAGGGTTGTGTTGCCATGGTAACCATGGCGTTTTTTTGCCATCGCAACTATGGGGTTCTGTTGCCATGGCAACCATGGGGTAGTATTTCCATGGCACCCATGGGGTTGTGTTGCCATGGTAACTATGGGGTTGAGTTTCTATGGTAACCATGCAGTTGTGTTGCCATGGTAACCATGGGGTTGGGTTGCCATGGCAACCATGGGGTTGTGTTGCTATGGTAACCATGGCGTTTAGTTGCCATGGCAACTATGGGTTTCTGTTGCCATGGGAACCATGGCGTTTTGTTGCCATGGCAACTATGGCGTTCTGTTGCCATGGCAACAATGGGGTAGTGTTTCCATGACAACCATGGGGTTGTGTTGCCATGGTAACCATGGGGTTGGGTTGCCATGGCAACCATGGGGTTGTGTTGCCATGGTAACCATGGCGTTTTGTTGCCATGGCAACTATGGGTTCTGTTGCCATGGCAACCATGGGGTAGTGTTTCCATGGCAACCATGGGGTTGTGTTGCCATGGTAACGATGGGGTTGGGTTGCCATGGCAACCACGGGGTTTGGTTGCTATGGTAACCATGGGGTTGGGTTGGCATGGCAACCACGGGGTTTGGTTGCTATGGTAACCATGGGGTTCTGTGTCCATGGTAACCATGGGGTTGGGTTGCCATGGTAACCATGGCGTTTAGTTGCCATGGCAACTATGGGGTTGGGTTGCCATGGCAACCATGGGGTTGTGTTACCATGGTAACCATGGTGTTTTGTTGCCATGGCAACTATGGGGTTCTGTTGCCATGGCAACCATGGGGTAGTGTTTCCATGGCAACCATGGGGTTGTGTTGCCATGGTAACTATGGGGTTGGGTTGCTATGGAAACTATGGGGTTTAGTTGCCTTGGCAACCATGGAGTTGGGTTGCCATGGCAACCATGGGGTTCTGTTGCCATGGTAACCATGGCGTTTTGTTGCCATGGCAACTATGGGGTTCTGTTGCCATGGTAACCATAGCCTTTTGTTTCCATGGCAACTATGCGGTTCTGTTGCCATGGCAACCATGGCGTAGTGTTTCCATGGCAACCATGGGGTTGTGTTGCCATGGTAACTATGGGGTTGGGTTGCTATGGTAACCATGTGGTTGTGTTGCCATGGTAACAATTGGGCTTTGTTGCCTTGGCAACCATGGGGTAGTGTTGCCATGGTAACCATGGCGTTTTGTTCCCATGGCAACTATGGGGTTCTGTTGCCATGGCAACCATGGGGTTGTGTTGCCATGGCAACCATGGGGTTGTGTTGCCATGGTAAATATGGGGTTGAGTTTCTATGGAAACTATGGGGTTTAGTTGCCTTGGCAACCATGGTGTTGGGCTGCCATAGCAACCATGGGGTTCTGTTGCCATGGTAACCATGGGGTAGTGTTGCCATGGCAACCACGGGGTTGTGTTGCCATGGGAACCATGGGGTTGTGTTGCCATGGTAACCATGGGATTGGGTTGCCATGGCAACCACGGGGTTTGGTTGCTATGGTAACCATGGGGTTCTGTGTCCATGGTAACCATGGGGTTGGGTTGCCATGGTAACCATTGCGTTTAGTTGCCATGGCAACTATGGGGTTGGGTTGCCATGGCAACCATGGTGTTGTGTTGCCATGGTAACCATGGCGTTTTGTTGCCATGGCAACTATGGGGTTCTGTTACCATGGCAACCATGGGGTAGTATTTCCATGGCAACCATGTGGTTGTGTTGCCATGGTAACTATGGGGTTGGATTGCTATGGTAACCATGCGGTTGTGTTGCCATGGTAACCATGGGGTTGGGTTGCCATGGCAACCATGCGGTTGTGTTGCCATGGTAACCATGCCGTTTAGTTGCCATGGCAACTATGGGTTTCTGTTGCCATGGGAACCATGGCGTTTTGTTGCCATGGCAACTATGGGGTTCTTTTGCCATGGCAACCATGGGGTAGTGTTTCCATGACAACCATGGGGTTGTGTTGCCATGGTAACTATGGGTTTGTGTTGCAATGGTAACCATGCGGTTGTGTTCCCATGGTAACCATGGGGTTGGGTTCCCATGGCAACCATGGGGTTGTGTTGCCATGGTAACCATGGCGTTTTGATGCCATGGCAACTATGGGGTTCTGTTGCCATGGCAACCATGGGGTAGTGTTTCCATGGCAACCATGGGGTTGTGTTGCCATGGTAACGATGGGGTTGGGTTGCCATGGCAACCACTGGGTTGTGTTGCCATGGGAACCATGGGGTAGTGTTGCCATGGTAACCATGGGGTTGGGTTGCCATGGCAACCACGGGGTTTGGTTACTATGGTAACCACGGGGTTGGGTTGCCATGGCAACCACGGGGTTTGGTTGCTATGGTAACCATGGGGTTCTGTGTCCATGGTAACCATGGGGTTGGGTTGCCATGGTAACCATGGCGTTTAGTTGCCATGGCAACTATGGGGTTGGGTTGCCATGGCAACCATGGGGTTGTGTTGCCATGGTAACCATGGCGTTTTGTTGCCATGGCAACTATGGGGTTCTGTTGCCATGGAAACCATGGGGTAGTGTTTCCATGGCAACCATGGGGTTGTGTTGCCATGGTAACTATGGGGTTGCGTTGCTATGGAAACTATGGGGTTTAGTTGCCTTGGCAACCATGGGTTTGGGTTGCCATGGAAACCATGGGGTTGCGTTGCCATGGTAACCATGGCGTTTTGTTGCCATGGCAACTATGGTGTTCTGTTGCCATGGCAACCATGGCGTTTTGTTTCCATGGCAACTATGGGGTTCTGTTGCCATGGCAACCATGGGGTAGTGTTTCCATGGCAACCATGGGGTTGTGTTGCCATGGTAACTATGGGGTTGGGTTGCTATGGTAACCATGCGGTTGTGCTGCCATGGTAACCTTGGTGTTTATTTGCCATGGCAACTATGGGGTTGGGTTGCCATGGCAACCATGGGGTTGTGTCGCCATGCTAACTATGGAGTTGGGCTGCTATGGTAACAATGCGGTTGTGTTGCTACGATAACCATGGGGTTCTGTGTCCATGGTAACCATGGGGTTGTGTTGCCATGGTAACCATGGCGTTTAGTTGCCATGGCAACTATGGGGTTGGGTTGCCATGGCAACCATGGGGTTGTGTTGCCATGGTAACCATGGCGTATTGTTGCCATGGCAACTATGTGTTCTGTTGCCATGGTAACCATGCGGTAGTGTTTCCATGGCAACATTGGGGTTGTGTTGCCATGGTAACTATGGGGCTGGGTTGCTATGGAAACTATGGGGTTTAGTTGCCTTGGCAACGATGGGGTTGGGTTGCCATGGCAACCATGGGGTTGTGTTGCCATGGGAACTATAGGGTTCTGTTGCCATGGTAACCATGGGGTTGTGTTGCCATGGTAACGATGGGGTTGTGCTGCCATGGCAACCATGGGGTTGTGTTGCCATGGTAACGATGGGGTTGTGCTGCCATGGTAACTATGGGGTTGGGTTGCTATGGAAACTATGGGGTTTAGTTGCCATGGCAACCATGGGGTTCAGACGCCGTGGTAACCATGCAGTTGGGTTGCCGTGGTAACCATGCGGTTGTGTTGTTGTGGAAGCCATGCTGTTGTGTTGCCATGGTAACCATGGGGTTGGGTTGCCATGGCAACCACGGGGTTTGGTTGCTATGGTAACCATGGGGTTCTGTGTCCATGGTAACCATGGGGTTGGGTTGCCATGGTAACCATGGCGTTTAGTTGCCATGGCAACTATGGGGTTGGGTTGCCATGGCAACCATGCGGTAGTGTTTCCATGGCAACATTGGGGTTGTGTTGCCATGGTAACTATGGGGTTGGGTTTCTATGGAAACTATGGGGTTTAGTTGCCTTGGCAACCATGGGGTTGGGTTGCCATGGCAACCATGGGGTTGTGTTGCCATGGTAACCACGGCGTTTTGTTGCCATGGCAACTATGTTGTTCTGTTGCCATGGCAACCATGGCGTTTTGTTGCCATGGCAACTATGGGGTTCTGTTGCCATGGCAACCATGGGGTAGTGTTTCCATGGCAACTATGGGATTGTGTTGCCATGGTAACT